>NC_036856.1:39016437-39031894 GCF_002910315.2 Salvelinus sp. IW2-2015 | reverse complement strand
TCTCCCCCCCCCCCCCAACAACCCACTAAAACTCCTGGAGAATCCACGGCATTGACCTTTCCCTAAACTGCATAGACAAGACTGCCTTTACTCATTTGAATACATACTTTTTACAAGTCCGTTCTACTTTGAATACTTCCTGTATTCATTTGAATGGAATGTTCTTTGCTAAATGAATTCCCTTACCACACAGCACGGAGCACTCTCACAGGAACAAGATTACACCGTGGTGTGAAAGGACATGACCTCGCTCACACGACACAACCTCCAACTGCCACACTCAACATTTGGCAGACACTACTGAAGTGGAATACGTGACTCACTGCAAAAGACAGATCCTGTGTTTCAAGTCACCCCTCGTCTACTCTCTCAGACCCAAATGGTCAGTTACAACGTTGTTCTCTCTCCTCCTCCAGTGTTGTCTGACATTGTCATGCTGGAGAAGACATCCAGGAAGTAGAGGTTAGAGAATGGTTAGACGGGTCTTCACCAACGAAGAAGTAGAGGAGGATGTTATGGCAGACTGGAGAGAGAGAAACAGTTCTCTGGGTGTGAGCGTTGTTGCTTTGCTGGGGCATTGTTGACTACATGGGTAGTTATTGTCTGGCCTCCAAAAATAATGATGATACTAAGACTTGTGTAATACTTAATTAGGTATGTGATTTTTCCTGTTTGTACTTTGCGTCATGATGTTTGACCTTTTTGCTGTACTTCATGACCTTTTATCTGTACAGAACACCTTTGTTAATGGTGGATTAAAGGGACAGGCTTTTCAAATACACACGTGATCAGGGCGGATATATTCTCACGCGGCAGGTCCCCAAGCCGAAACATAATGTACCACAACCAACCAAGAAGGTGGCCTTCAACTCTAGATTAAATGTTGTGAAAGCCTTAAGGCAAAACTTCTCGATGGTGTTGTTGCCAACCTGCATTTTCTATCCTGTATTGACCTTTCCCGCCTACTCAGGAGGCACACAAATTATATTCAACTGACTGACATGAAATCCTGTTCAACTGACTGACATGAAACACCAGACACACAAATGTAATTCTTTATTCATAATAGATGTGTTATTACATCAACGTACATTCAACAACAAAAAGTGAAATGACAAAACGGTAAACAATACGACCCCTTGTGTTTCAGTACAGTGGATCACTCAGCACAAATTCACATCGGCAGACACTTTGCATGGAGAATAACAATAAGAGTCAGGAAGGTTATCCCATGGGACAAGAGAGCTGTTGAAAATAAAGTACTATATGTTTTCTCACAGTACTCTACTACATTGTGAGTCATCTGTAGAGGAACCATTTAGTGAGTCATCTGTAGAGGAACCATTTAATGTAAAAGTTTAATGATTGGTTTCCTTTCTTTGTCATCTTGCACCACACAGAAGTAGATACAGGCTATATACTGCAATATGTGGACACCCCTTCAAGTTKGTGGATTTGGCTATTTCAGCCACACCCGTTGCTGATCGGTGAATAGAATCGAGCACACAGCCATGCAATTTCCATAGACAAACATTGGCAGTAGAATGGCCTTACTGAAGAGCTCAGTGACTTTCAATGTGGCACCGTCATAGGATGCCACCTTTCCAACAAGTCAGTTCATCAAATGTCTGCCCTGCTAGAGCTGCCCCGGTCAAATGTAAGTGATGTTAATGTGAAGTGGAAACGTCTAGGAGCAACAACGGCTCAGCAACAAAGTTGTAGGCCACACAAGCTCACAGAACAGGACCGCCGAGTGCTGAAGCTCGTAAAAATAGTCTGTCCCGTTTGCAACACTCACTACCGAGTTCCAAACTGCCTCTGGAAGCAACGTCAGCACAATAACTGTTCGTAGGGAGCTTCGTTAAATGGGTTTCCATGGCAGAGCAGCCGCACACAAGCCTAAGATCACCATGCCCGAAGCAAAGGGTTGGCTGGAGTGGTATAAAGCTCGCCGCCATTGGACTCTGGAGCAGTGGGAACGCGTTCTCTGGAGTGATGAATCACGCTACACCATCTAGCAGTCCGACGGATGAATCTGGGTTTGGCGAATGCCAGGAGAACGTTACCTGCTCGACTGCATCGTGCCAACTGTAAAGTTTGGTAGAGGAGGAATAATGGTCCGTGCTAGGCCCCTTAGTTCCAGTGAAGGGAAATCTTAATGCTACATTAAACAATGACATTCTAGACAATTCTGTGCTTCCAACTTTGTGGCAACAGCTTGGGGAACGCCCTTTTATGTTTCAGCATGACACAAAGTGAGGTCCATACAGAAATGGTTTGTCGAGATCAGTGTGGAAGAACTTGACTGGCCTGCACAGAGCCCTGACCTCCACCCATCGAACAACTTTGGGATGAATTGGAATGCCGACTCCGAGCCAGGCCTAATTGCACAACATTAGTGCCCGACCTCACTAATGCTCGTGGCTGAATGGAAGCAAGTCCCCCCAGCAATGTTCCAACATCTAGTGGAAAGCCTTCCCAGAAGAGTGGAGGCTGTTATAGCAGCAAAGGGGGGACCAACTCCATATTAATGCACATGATTTTGGAATGAGATGTTCGATGAGAATGTGTCCACATACTTTTGGTCATGTAATACATATACAGTACCAGTCAAAAGTTGACACACCTACTCATTCAAGGGTTTTTCTTAATTTCTACATTGTAGAATAATAGTGAAAACATCAAATCTATGAAATAACACATATGCAGGTATATTTCACTGGTCATCCCCAAAGCCAACTCCTCTTTTGGCCACCTTTCCTTCCAGTTCTCTGCTGCCAATGACTAACGAATTGCAAAAAAAAWAAATAAGAAAATAAAATAAAATCGCTGAAGCTGGAGACATATCTCCCTCTCTAACTTTAAGCATCAGCTGTCAGAGCAGCTTACAGATCATTGCACCTGTACACAGCCCATCTGTAAATAGCCCACCGAACTACCTCATCCCCATATTGTCATTTACTTTTGATCATTTGCACCCCAGTATCTCTACTTGCACATCATCTTCTGCACATCTATCACTCCAGTGTTAATAAATACAATTTAGCATTTTGCCACTACGGCCTATTTATTGCCTTACCTCCCTAATCTTACCTCATCTGCACACACTGTATATATATTTTTCTATTGTGTTATTGACTGTACGTTTGATTATCCTATGTGTAACTGTGTTGTTGTTTGTGTCGCACTGCTTTGCTTTATCTTGGCCAGGTTGCAGGTGTAAATGAGAACTTGTTCTCAACTGGCCTACCTGGTTAAATAAAGGTGAAATAATAATAATAATTTTAAAAACCATCTCAATTGGGTTGAGGTCAGGTGATTGTGGAGGCCAGGTCATCTGATGCAGCACTCACTCTCCTTCTTGGTCAAATAGCCCTTACACAGCCTGGAGTTGTGTTTTGGGTCATTGTCCTGTTGAAAAACAAATGATAGTGGGACTAAGCGCAAACCAGATGGGATGGCGTATCGCTGCAAAATGCTGTGGTAGCCATGCTGGTTAKGTGTGACCTTGAATTCTAAATAAATCACAGACAGTGTCACCAGCAAAGCACCCCCAAACTATCACACCTCCTCCGCCATGCTTCACGGTGGGAACCACACATGCGGAGATCATCCGTTCATCTACTCTGCGTCTCACATGGACACGGCGGTTAGAACCAAAAATCTCAAACTTGGACTCAGACCAAAGGACAGATTTCCACCGGTCTAATGTCCATTGCTCATGTTTCTTGGCCCAAGCAAGTCTCTTCTTATTSATGTCCTTTAGGGGTGGTTTCTTTGAAGTAATTTGACCATGAAGGCCTGATTCATGCAGTCTTCTCTGAACAGTTGATGTTGAGATGTCTGTTACTTGAACTCTGCTGGTAACTGGTAACTCAAATGAACTTATCCTCTGCAGCAGAGGTAACTCTAGGTCTTCCTTTCCTGTGGCGGTCCTCATGAGAGCCAGTTTCATCATAGCGCTTGATGGTTTTTGCGACTGCATTTGTAGAAACTTTCAAAGTTCTTGACATTTTCCAGATTGACTGACCTTCATGTCTTAAAYTAATGATGGACTGTTGTTTCCCTTTGCTGATGAGCTGTTCTTGCCATAATATGGAATTTTACCCAATAGGGKCATCTTCTGTYTACCACCCCTACCTTGTAACAACACAACTGATTGGCTCAAARGCATTAAGAAAAAAATCCCARATACTAAATTTGAACAAGGCACACTTGTTAATTGAAATGCATTCCAGGTGACTACCTCATGAAGCTGGTTGAGAGAATGCCAAGATGCAAAGCGGTCATCAAGGCCAAGAGTAGCTACTTTGATTCTCAAAAATTAAATATATTTTTATTTGTTTCACACCGCTTTGGTTACTTCATGATTCCATGTGTGTTATGTCATAGTTATGATGTCTTCACTATTATTCTACATTATAGAAAATAGTAAAAATAAGGAAAAACACCTGAATGAGTAGGGGTGTCCAAACTTTTTACTGGTCCTGTGTGTGTACACACACACAAACACACACACACACACACACACACGTTCAAAAGTTTGGGGTCACTTAGAAATGTCCTTGTTTTTTTTAAAGAAAACGTAAAAAAAATATATAAAAAAAACTGTCCATTAAAATAGCATCAAATTTATCAGAAATACAGTGTAAACATTGTTAATATTGTAAATGACTATTGTAGCTGGAAACGGCAGATTTTTATGGAATATCTACATAGGCGTACAGAGGCCCATTATCAGCAATCATCACTCCTGTGTCCCAATGGCACGCTGTGTTAGCTAATCCAAGTTTATCATTTTTAAAAGGCTAATTGATCATTAGAAAACTCTTTTGCAATTATGTTAGCACAGCTGAAAACTGTTGTCCTGATTTAAAGAAGCAATAAACTGGCCTTCTTMAAGACTAGTTGAGTATCTGGAGCATCAGCATTTGTGGGTTCAATTACAGGCTCAAAATGGCCAGAAACAAAGAACTTTCTTCTGAAACTTYTCAGTCTATTCTTGTTCTGCGAAATGAAAGCCATTCTATGTGAGAAACCGCCAAGAAACTGAAGATCTCGTACAACGCTGTGTACTACTCCCTTCACAGAACAGCACAAACTGGCTCTAGCCAGAATAGAAAGAGGAGTGGGAAGCTCCGGTGCACAATTGAGCAAGAGAACAAGTACCTTAGAGTGTCTAATTGGAGAAACAGACGCCTCACAAGTCCTCAACTGGCAGCTTCATTAAATAGTACTCGCAAAACACCAGTCTCAACGTCAACAGTGAAGAGGCGACTCCCGGATGCTGGCCTTCTAGGCAGAGTTGTAAAGATAAAGACATATCTCAGACTGGCCAATAAATAAAAAAAAGATTAAGATGGGCCAAAGAACACAGATACTGAACAGAGGAAGTCTTCCTAGAAGGCCAAACCTGTCAGGTGGGTGGATTGTCTTCGCAGATGAGAAATGCTCACTAACAGGGATGTAAACAAATTTGTGCACAACATTTGAGAGAAATAAGCTTTTTGTGCATATGGAACATTTCTGGGATGTTTTATTTCAGCTCATAAAACCAACACTTAACATGTTGKGTTTATATTTTTTGTTCAGTAATATATATAAATATACAGTTTATGACTATTTTTTTATCCTACAGGAGGTGGTCGTTGCCATAGCAACCTTGAGTTAGTTCCTGAGTTCACTGGCGCATGTAGAGAGTGATGAGGCCTGCATGGTGGAGCTGTTGCCACAGTGTCATCTCCATCCTCATGTCATGGTTGATGAAGAAACCCACTGGGTGATATTGGCGGTCGAAGTAGTGGTCAGAGTATTTCACATAGTCTGGAGTCATGAAGCCGTACGCGCTCACCTGTTTTCAAACACGACAGACAGACAGACAGAGACAGACAGAGACAGACAGAGAGAAACGGGCGGGGGGTGGCAGAGGTCAGTTGCTGCAGTCACAGCCTTTTGTTGTCAAGTGTTCTATGCCTCAAGAACAATGATTACCATATGGGCCTTTGCTTTAGGCAGTGATCTGAGGAGAATGTAGTATTTCTGTTTTACAAGGCTTTTGAAGACTATCAGGGTCAGAGTAAATGCTGTCCAACTGGAAGGCCAGTGCAGTCGTGTCCAGAGAGTTATTGTTTAATGGCTAGTCCCTGGTGGGTCGTACCGTACCTGGTCACAGGTGTGTATCGCAGCCAGCAGCATCACAGCACCTGTTGATGGACGGTACATGTCCTTGTATTTGGTCTGCATGGCATGGGCCCGGAGGAACCTACGACATAAAATACAAAAGAGCATTTAACAATACAGCTGGTCCACACATTTACTTCAAAACAAAACCATTAAAATGGTGTCCAAGAGGATTATCTTCAGGGACAATGAATTTGATCCTTTCCTAAAATGCCCTTGCTGGAGAAAAGGTTGTGGACAGACCGGACCTGGCTGCCACCTTTTCCTTTTTGAGAGGAGAGCTAACCCCACACCACACAGGCCTTATTAGTATGCACCCGAACAGAGTCATGGTATAATAATTACCTTTAAGTGTTAGATGGAGTTCTGGTGACARCACCAGGCGCTAAATGAGTTAATAGACCAATAAGAGAGATCCAAACCTCTCTGCCAATAACAGCTAGTCTTCCGTTTTCCCCCTCCCCACTCAGACCACTCSCKGAGAGTCTTAGCAAAATCCTCGCTTGAGAAATTGTTCTTTGCTAAGAAGCTATTTTTGTTTTCAATGGAGATAAAAATGGGCACTGCCACTCAACCAGGGTTGGGATCAGTTACAATACAATTTTTTTTTTAATCACAGAAGTGCACGCACATGTGTCATATATTATTGGAACCTCAACCTCTTCCTCATCAGATGACCTCTAGGAAGAGTTCTCGATCATAAAGTGGCTCCCAAAACAGTTGGACTTCAAAAAGGGGTTTATTTAATACCTTTGTCCAGGTGTGTGTGTGTGTGTGTGTGAATATATAAAAATCAGAGCTCAGCTGTGATTCGGATTAGCCACAACAACTCTCCTAAAGACTGTGCTTTGTACTAAGATAACTCACTTCTCCCCCCTTTTTTTTTACACACCTGTTTCTGATGTAGCGTATGAAATCTGGATGGTACATTTTCAACTTTTCTACAGTCACATTTCCTCCAAAGTATGTGGGAGGTCTAAAAAAAGAAAAAGAAAAACAGAAAACAGTATAGAACACACATTAGTAAATAAAGAAGGAATACTTGGGGACATTGAGGGTATTCAATTACAATGGAAATCCYCATAGATGCTGTGTGGGGGAATGAAATCAAAACCTCCTCCATGGATATGAAGCCATCCGGTATCTTACGTTTTGCTCCTCTCTGGTCCTCTTTCTACTGGAGTGTGTGTGGCAGCTGCTTTCATCAGKAGATAATCCCTGTCATGGTCTGGCAGGAAGACATAGCGTGTCTCCTACAGGATAAAGACAGAAAACGAGGGGAATACATGATCAGACTATATTTTTTTATTTTTTTAAACTGTTAAGAGTTTGTCTGTAAATGAATTAAAGAACGGAGGATGAAGTTTATTCCCAGTGAGTAAATGTGATCGTAAACCACCATCATCATCATCATCATTATCATGGAAGTGTTCACCTCAGAGAGCGGTGGTCCTCTGTAGCCCACTCCGGCATAGCTCCTCATGGAGTTACGGAGTGTGTTGGTGGAGAACGTGTAGAGGGACGTTCTGGAGCCCACATCCTGCTCAAAGCCTTCAATGACAGCTCCGTTGGTCCTGGAGTCACAACAGAAGCATGGAACAGAACTTTGTCAACAACCAATTTTTAAAAATTTAAATTGCTGGTTCGAATATCAGAGCCGACAAGGTGGAGAAAAATAATCTGCCACTGTGCCTTTGAGTAAGGCACTTAACCCAAATTGCTTCAGGGGTGCTGGACAATGGTGACCCTGGCCATGACCTCACATCCTGCGGGTATCTCAGGGGGAGCTGGGATATGGTGACCCTGGCCGTGACCTCACACCCTACTGGTGTCTCAGGGGGAGCTGGGATATGGTGACCCTGGCCGTGACCTCACACCCTGCGGGTGTCTCAGGGGGAGCTGGGATATGCAAAGAAAATACATTTCTATTACATAGTGCCTTGTGACAGAGCTCTTAAAAGAAAAGGGCGGACAAAAAAAGCGAGAATGGACTCTACCTACGTGTCTTTAGCCTCCTGTTTTACCAAACTACATGTCAATATAAGCACCTCCCAAATGATTATCTTTATACATGAACACTGTCAATGATGAATAATTACAACACAGGACACACAGAAAGGAACACGGTGAACGACAAGCATGAAGGAACATGAACACTGTCAATGACCCCACACTCAGGTAACCACAGAAACCAGATGCATGCTTCATTCAACAGACTCTTGAGGAGCCCTTGAATTGGCTCTCCTGAATGACAAAATGAAACACAGGAGAAAGGCCAACTGTATTAACATAATACACATTCCAAGGAACATCTTCCACTTAAGGAAGGGCCAACCGCCCACGCAGGCTATTGATGAAGTCAAGACTAAACAAGGTCAAAGACAGCGTCTCACCTGAATACGTAGTCATGCTGGTCGATATCCCGGCCTTTCTTTGAATCCTTCAGGATCCCTCCYTTGCCCACGACAGCACAGCGGACACACCGTGAGCCGTTGCTACGACGATCCCAGTCATCAAACATGTGCCAGTTGGCTGACGTGTTGAGAACAGATAGGGTCGACACCAGAGCTGCAACAACAAATGCATTCCAATGTAATAAAATAACTTGTGAAGACAGCCAACCAACAGATGATTTCTGCCAGAAATCCTCTGCCTCGTGCACATTTCCAATGGACGACTGCCACACTCAACTGTCAGTGTCTCGTCTCACTAGCTGGGAGGTGTGGGTAAAGTCCACGGGGTAAAAACAGTGGAATGATTCTATCCTTTACTCTTGTAGATGTGAGCTGATAAGAGATTCCCCATGCATCTGTGAAAAAGTGCAGGTGTACTCCATCGACTGACCATAAAGGGTTGTGTGTCGCACCTCTGAAGCCATATAACATCTCTGAAGCCATATAACATCTTTACTGAGATGACCATGGATGATAGGGCACTGGAGTTAGACAGTGGCAGTCAATGATGTGGAACTAAATTGTTTGTCGTCGGCACGTGAACATGATTTGTCAGCTAATTTCAAACAATATTTGGTATGAAGTAACGCATTGAAACGTTCACGTCAAAAGTACTTACTGTTAAAGTCGACGTTTGCCCAGCCATGAGTCCCTGGGTACCGTCTGAGGCGCTGGTACTGTTCTGGAGTGGCATGCTTGGCCCACTGGAGCACAGGGATCCTGCCCAGATACCTTACCCCAAAGTCTGTCTGGGGCACCCTGCTACGAATACTGTCTGGACAGTCCTGGATGGAGTAACATTCAGAAAAGTCAACCTCATTTACTATATTTCAATACAATTTCAGAACTCTAAAATACGATTTGGAGAACAGTGAAAACAAGTAAAAATGACCCCAGCCATTATCACCTTGGCTGCTGTAGCTTCATTCACCTCAGTCCATCTACAAACACATAGCCTATTAGCTATTAGCCGCTACACATTAACCCACATTAACTCAGCACTGGGTAGACCATGTGATGACGCTACAACATTCTATGGCGATAACACAAAAGAACAGATTCTGGGAAACCTGTGATAGGACTTCATATCCTGTCATCGTAACGGTACATGGGAAAAAAACACCAGCACACCTAATGTCCCTATAGAACAATAAGTGACTCAACATCAGCATTATTAAAACTGAACAAATGGTGTAATTTTACCATGCAGACCTGCAGTTACATAAAGGTCATTGTAAAGTGGGTGATTCAAGCACTGGATGCTGATTGGCTGACAGCCGTATACCACGGGTATGATTTWAAAAAATGTACTGCTCTAATTACATTGGTAACCAGCTTATAATAGCAATAAGTCACCTCGGGGGGTTTGTGGCATATTGCCAATATACAATGGCTAAGGGCTGTGTCCAGGCACTCTGCGTTGCGCCTAAGAACCTCCCTTATCCCTTGGGCTTTACTGCTTAAATTATATATAACTGGGCTGATTTCCACACAACATAATATGGACATGGCTTAAGAAGTATTTTATTTTTTTATTTAAAAAAGGTTCTGAACCTCGGTGTCCCCTCATAGCTACGGTCTTGTATCAAACGAGGCCATTTATGTCTTCATCGTCAGGGTAACCACTAACTGTTCGAGGAACACTGAATCATAGAAAGTCAACGATGGAGATAAGCAGACAAAGGGTTTGATGGGAGTTGTGCATACCACTTGACTGAACAAAAAAGTAGAGATAAAGAGATTGGAGATTGCTTGGAACCGTATGGTATTCCTTTACCACCCACATGTCTGGATCAAATAGGCCTAAACACATATGCTTCACATCTTATCTGTCTTATGAAAGATATCAAGACGAAACAGTCCACATGAGTGAGAAACCACCACATGGAGCGGAGAGTTCTCTGTTGTGGTCGACCGTATTTAGTCTATATTATAGGAGAAATAGGAAGCGGACTTCGTTTAAACTGAAGTGACTGTTTTGCAAATGAACCTCAGCAATTGTTCATATGAAATGTGCAAGTGTTCTTTCCTTGTCTTGGTTGACCATGTGATGATGCTAGAACAGTCTTCTATTGTGATGACACAAGGAAGGTAGAACAAGAGAACACAGTCTGGGAAACATGTAATATATTTGCGCCCAAAGAAAACACCAGCCTGTTTTCCCTGGCAATCATTCAACTAGACATCCCACACACACCAGCCAACGTCATTACAGAACATGAAGTCCTTAACATCTGCGTGATTAAAACTGAACTAGTGGTGTAATTTTATCATGCTGACCTGCAGTTAAATAAAAAGGTAATTATAGAACACTGGGCTTATTTACACATAATGTAATATGGAGATTGCTTAAGATGGCCCAGAGCTTATCAAATTGCTGTATGAAATACACTTTGAAGACCTTTTGGGTTGTGTTATCTGGTGGTTAACTAGAGTATCACCCATGTCATCTGACTGAGAGTTAACAGATATCCACTGTCCTTATTTTATAGCAAAGTGGGACATTATTTTAAGTGCTTCCATGCTTCATGTGTCTGAAAGTACAATCAGTCAGCATTGACTGCAAGGAGACCACAGGCCTTCTAAGGTCTCTGAAGTAGACAGCGATCACACAAACAGATCAAGTAGCAGGAACAGCTCAGAAAAAGGAACTTCAACTCACTGTTTGAGGTGGGGCATCTTCACTGTAGTAGCTGTCGCCAATGAAGGGTGGCTCTGTTGGTTTGGCGGACTTAAGGAGAGTAGCTTTAAGATCAGAGCCCTTGGTAGTCCTGGCTCTAGGTTCTGTTGACGGTCTGATTCTGGCAGGGGATGTGGACTGCACCTTTAAACTTAAAGGTGTTGGTGGTGTGATCCTGGTGTGCTGCTCATCACTACTATCTAACAGCGTATTGCCAACAAGAGGGTCATGTAACCTGGCAAGAGACAAAACACACACCTTATAGCTGAAACTGGTGTCACCTTAACTGTCCTGGGTAATGTCAAATGTTGTTGTCTTCAGTTCAGGGTCATAATATCCTGCTTCCCAATTGTGGAAAAACTCACATCTTCCTCTAACACAAACAAAAGTTCCTCAGTAACAGCTGAAATATGTTGATTCTGTATCTGACTCGGCAGAAACAGCACACGCTCTGTCAACTGTGGTCATGTGACCCAAATTGAGCAGAGAAGCTGAACCTAAAATGGCTTTCTAAACATTATCTAGGGTTGAGCCTAGTCATTATAAAGTGTTGTCAGATTTCACCACTATTGAAATTTGTTTTACACAAACCTACAACTTTTCTTCCAGGCTAATTTGTGATCGAGTCTGGATTATGGCTGACTTCAACTGGTCGATAGGCTTTGGTCGACCAATATTTTTGGTTGTTGTCGGGGACAGCCCTAGTCTTGATTTATTCTGAGTAAAACAGTACGGAGAAGTGGTATGCTATTCAATGTGTCAACGGTAGAGCTGCATCGTGTTTGGTAGGTGAAAGACAACAATCGTCTGTCTCATAACCGGACCTGTATCCTCCACATTGATGTTGGCCAAGTGCACTTATATTAAATAAAAAATAAGGCCTGATTGTGTCCGGATGTATTTTCAGTACAACAAAATGCCAAAGATCTCTACAGAGTAATATTGTCCCAATGCATTGAGTCATATCTGGACCTGTATCCTCCAGTCATTTAATGAAAGACAAAGGTCATCAACCCAAAATGGGATTAGGGCGTAACCGATACCTGTGATGATCTGAGATTATAAAAAGTGATTGTCACCACCAGGAAATAGAACTGAAGGACTGATGCATCATGGACTATCCATTCTCTCATAAGAGGCTCTCGAGCAGACAAAAGAAAAACCGATGGATGAGGGCAAAATATTCCCCCCTTTTCCACAGAAATGCTCATGTTTTTGTCATGCAATAGCAGAATTCCCCTTCTCCATAAACTGTTCATTCATCATTCCCCCGGTCTGTCTAAATACAGTGATCTCCATTTGTGTTAATAGATGGTGACTCCAACGCAAAAATGCATTTGGAGAGACAGTTTGGAACAAAAAGGAGTGGCAGAACAGGCCGATTTCGACTAACTGGCATTCAGATAAAAGCACTGTTTAGGTGAAACCCAAGGGCTACGGCAGGCAGGCAGGCAGGCAGGCAGGCAGGCAGGCAGGCAGGCAGGCAGGCAATCAAAATGACAGACCTGCTGAACCTTGACCCACTCAAACGTATGATTTAGTCTCCAAATTAGACCTCTCGCAGCGAGAGAAAGACAGCCGTTTCCACTACTCTGACATTACTACCAGGCTGACATTTCACATGAACCCCATTCTGTTGTTCTCCATTTGTTTTCATGTTAGCCCAGCTGCTTCCTGTGTGTGGCTACATTGTGGTTTTCACAATGATATGACTTGCAGGAAGACAGTAAGTGTTTGATAAAAAATCCCATGGTTTAAGTCTCCATGATCTCAGGCAGGTGAACCATGTCCCTCTGTACGGCTAGTCATTTGGCAAACTGAGCGTCCAGGAGGATTTTCAATAAATAAAAAAGTAGAAAAAAATAGACGTTGCATACAGTTCATACATTAATTCCACTAGGTCAGCTTTTTAATCAATTAAAATCCCTCCGAATCTTCGCTTTTGAATTACACAATACACTAATCATTTAACATTCCCAGGCAGTAGCTAGGTTTCCATCCAATTGGCGACTGATTTTTATCTAATTATTATTATTTATTTAACTAGGCAGGCCAATTAAGAACAAATTCTTATTTACAATGACAGCCTACTGGGGAACAGTGGGTTAACTGCCTTGTTCAGGGGCAAAACAACAGATTTTTACCTTGTCAGCTCGGGGATTTGATCTAGCAACCTTTCGGTTACTGGCCCAACGCTCTAACCATTAGTCTACCTGCCACCCCATATTCAAGCGAATATTCTATAAAAAAATCTAAAGTTCAATGTGTTTCCATGGCATTTCAACTCTGCCAATAGTTGTCACAAAAACTGTTGGGTTAAATAGCAAATGTGCCTACTCTGGTCTTGACAAGTGTGCTTTGGTCAACAGCTGGCAGGTAGGCTGTGCGAGTAGGCTGTGCGAGTAGGCTGTGTGGGGTATTTGTATTTATTATGGATCCCCATTAGCTGCTGCCAAAGCAGCAGCTACTCTTCTTGGGGTCCAGCAAAAATAAGGCAGTTTATACAATTTTAAAACATTACAATACATTCACAACAAACACACCATGTGCACTCAGGCCTCTAGTCTACATGAGATTATTATGGATAAGTGCGAGACTATTTAAAAATGTGTCAAACGGCAGTCAAGCATTGATCATCATGTCACCAGAAAAAGGCCTTTGATATTAATTGGAAAAGGAGCATCGAGATCGAGTACTTTCACCACCCTGTGAAGCTCATCATAAACTATTGAATCTGTAGCCTACTAAACTGCATGGCTTCCCCAGGTTTACTTCCATATGATGGTTCTTATATTAATATTTGCATATAAAAAGGTGTTTCTGCCGCCATTTCTCACATAATAATTTTTTTTACAGACAAAAAAAAGATCCCACCATGTCAAACGAACAAATGATTTGTCGGCATTTACAAAATTATACCGAAACTTTGCCGTTTCCGTCACAGCTGTCGTGATATTATTTATACGGTTTAACTTTATTCACATAAACTGTGAATGGAAACATTGTTAGAAGTGTTACGTTTTCCACCAGGAGTTTTAGATTGTTGCATCATTGTTTGTTTACCTGTTGGGTTCCTGTGTGTACCAGATGCCAGGGAATTGGGCCAGGTTCAGGTTGTCCATGCGCCAGGTGATCTCAAGGTTCAGACAGATGATGTAGATGACTGGCAGGAAGCTGACACACAGGAAGCACAGCCCTAGCCTCCTCTGGAGCCCCATGCCCATCATCGTGGCCCTGAGCCTGAGCAGCCGGCTGTGTGTGTGCCCTATACCCTCCATGGAGGAGGAATGTGGGGAGTCACCGATGTCCTGAGTTCGGGTTTTCAGGGGAGCAACGAGGAAAGAGACAAGGGCTGAGTTGACTGTAAAATGAGTCCACAGAGGTGCACACTACTCTGGGGACTCTCTTACCACAGTCTGGAGAGAGAGAGAGAGAGAGAGGAGAAACAGGGGAGACGGACAGAGATAAAATGGAGAGAGCAAACTTTACCTCACCATGTCAACAGAGCTGCTCCCAATAATCCCTTTTTAATTAAACCTCTGACCACAAAATACAGGATTTCTGTATTCTTTCAGATCCCTCTATTTTAGGGGCAGATGGGTATTTACTTTGGACTGTTTATTGCCACTGATGGCTCATGGTACAGGAACTCCCTCTGACCAGGTGAAGCCTTCATCCTTCCAGAACAACACAGTGATGGCAGAGTAACTGTCAAATGTACCATCTCTGACAACCCTGCTCAACCCTACGAACCCTGCTCAACCCTACGAACCCTGCTCAACCTGTTTAACCCTGCTCAACCCTACGAACCCTGCTCAACCTGTTTAACCCTGCTCAACCCACCGGCCGGCTACCACCGATTACTCAACCAGCTGCCACCTTAGAGGGCTGCTGCCACTCATGTACATAGAACATGAGAATACGGTCACTTTAATAATAGAACATCTTCACTTTAATAATATTTACTTTACTGCTTTACTCATCTCATTATGTATATACTGTATTCTACTGTATTCTAGTTCAGTGCCACTCTGACATTGCTTGTCCTATTATTTATAATATTCCATTATTTAACTTTGTAGAGATTCTTGTACACTGTTAGATATACTGTACTGTTGGAGCTAGGAACACAAGCATTTCGCTA
>NC_036856.1:38979981-39015909 GCF_002910315.2 Salvelinus sp. IW2-2015 | reverse complement strand
GTTGAGCAGGGTTCGTAGGTTGAGCAGGGTTCGTAGGGTTGAGCAGGGTTAAACAGGTTGAGCAGGGTTCGGTAGGGTTGAGCAGGGTTAACAGGTGAGCGGGTTAGCAGGGTAAACAGGTTGAGCAGGGTTAGTAGGGTTGAGCAGGGTTAAACAGGTGCAGCAGGGTTAGCTAGGTTGAGCAGGGTATTAACAGGTTGAGCAGGCGTAGGGTTAGCATGGAAACGGTTGAGCAGGGTTAGCAGGTTGAGTAGCAGGTGGGGACAGGGTTAAACAGGTTGGAGCAGGGTTAGGTAGGTCGTTGAGCAGGGTTAAACATGATGGTTATTTAACAGTGATGACCTTTAGATAGAAGCTGTTTTTCAGTGTCACGGTCCCAGCTTTGATGCACCTGTAATGACCTCGCCTTCTGGATGATAACTGGGTGAACAGGCCGTGGCTCAGGTGGTTGATGTCCTTGATTATCATTTTAGCCTTCCTATGACATTGGGTGCTGTAGGTGTCCGGGAGGGCAGGCAGTGTGCCCCCGGTGATGAGTTGGGCAGACCGCACCACCCTCGAGAGCCCTGCAGTTGCGGGAGGTACAGTTGCCGTACCAGTCGGTGATAGAGCCGGACAGGATGCTCTCAATTTTACATATTAAAGTTTGTGAGGCTCGTAGGGGCCAGGCCGAATTTCTTCAGCCTCATGTCTGTGTGGGATGACAATTTCAGAATGTCAGTGATGTGTATGCTGAGGAACTTGAAGTTTTCCACCTTCTCCACTGCTGTCCCGTCGATGTGGATAGGGGTGTGCACCATCTGCTGTTTCCTGAAGTCCATGATCAGCACCTTTGTTTTGTTGACGTTGAGGGAGAGGTTATTTTCCTGGCACAAGTAATGGCAACACCAGGAAACCAGAATCACATCACTACTCTGAAGAAATGTCTCTGTCCCAAGTGGCTCTGGTCAAAGGCAGTGGACTATACAGAATAAACATTTTAATTTAAAAAATGTAAAAAAAAGGGCTTTTGGGGTGCAATCAATGTATTCTTCACATGCTCCTCCCCCTGGCTGTGACTATCGTTTTAAATGTACTCTACCAGTTCCTCTGGTAGAGTACTCCCATTAGCACCTGTATGAGACCACACACTTCTATACCTCATCTGTCACCTCCCTCTGACTACAATGACATGGTAAACACAGTGCTGGGCAGAAGAAAAAAATGGCCTTAGGCACTACATTCTGTTCTGATTGGATTTACATGAGTGAAATGCATACTCTTTAACAACAGATTAAACTTGTCTGTTTACCCTAGCCTTGGATGTGGAGTGGCCAAAGCCACATTCCTGCTTCATGTAGGAGTGCAGCTATTAGCATACCGTAACATTTAGACTAACAAAATAAAGACAGCAATACAAACTATACAGGAGCTTCTCATCTAAAACCATACCGCACATAGTGTTGCACACTTGATCAATGCCACGATTCAAAAGGGTGTGGATATTATAAAAGCCTTTACATTTTCAAAAATTGGGCTAACAGAGCAAAAAATAAAATAAATAAAATACTGTCTACTGGTACTAAGGTCATTCTTGCAGGGGCATGTGATGTGGGAGAGCCATTGTCTTTACGCTGTACCACTCAGAGAGGGGTATGTAGGGTACAGTAGATGACTCACACACTACCTCCAGAGTTAGTGTGGCAGCATTGAGAATGATAGAGGACTTTAGTGGTCCAAAGTCTGTATTAGCACGGGCAGCACCATTGAGGGCTTCCCCCATTTTAATGTAGTCAACTGAGTGGGACTTCCAATTCATTGGTGATCCCTCCTGGTGACCCTGTAGGAGTCATGTCCAACCAGGTCACCAGGAGGGATCAGACAATTGTGAAGAAAATTGACTACTTTAAAAATGGAGGTAGCCTCAATGGCACTACCCATTCTGTCACATACCCTAGAATGGCACAGATACAAAAGGTTGAGTCTGTGTTTGGGAGACATCTGTTAAGGTCATTTCTCCATGTTACAGTGCTTGTTTACGGAAATCAGACAGGCGACCACCTCCGGAGGTAGTGTGGGAGACATCTACACCCTGGAGTTAGCCTTCTAGCACGCTCCGGACACCTGTGTACAAGCTTTACTGAGGAAGTGTAGTCTGGTTAGATGGCAGCATCCATGGCTGTATGGCTGTATGGCTGTGTAACTGGTACATTCTCTCTAGCTGATGAAAGATTTTTTTAAAACGGCCATATATTTCCAAGCCCATAATCGCATGCGATGATTATCAACGTTAAAAACACAGCGTCGAGATTGTAGTTCACATGAGCCAGTCGTTGGGCAAGGCTAATGGATGAAAACTGTAGGAAGAAGGAAGAATGCAGAGAGCTATCCTGGACCTAGTTTGTGTTGTCAAAGTAGTGTAGAGTAAATCTTTGAAACATACTAAAAAAGGTAATGAATACATCAGTAAACATTTATCAAAAACTACTGTAAGACAGATGTCATAAAAATGTAACTGATTTACTTTTGCTTCAGTGTTTGTTTGAAGATAGATGACCAGGGGAATGGAAGGAAAACCTAGATCCTCAGATTAGCCCTGTTCAACACATCTGTGGAAACTTTGACATTTGGTGGAGAATAGAGACAGCAAACATTTTACCTTAAAAGGTCTTAAAATGTATTTTATAATCTTGGCTGTGCCTTTAGTTCCTTTAAGTTTAATAATGATGATGATAATAAAATACTTTCCCTCTTTTGATTTAATTCCTATGTTTTTTTGGTTCTGCTAAAAATCTGAATGAATCCTAAGTAGAAAGCTGTAAACTTTATGGTATTTGTTAAAGTTTATGTTTTTGCACCGATTACCATGATCACCCTCAGAGAAACAGCAAGTCACTACTCTCAGATCTCTCCTCCCTTCTCACAACACAAAGCTAAACATAGGAAATAAAAAGTTAAAATGTCCCCATATCCACTTACCTGTGACGAGTCTTCTTTAGTGACAGTAATCTGTCTGCATAGTAGGAGAGTAGCGACAGTAGAAAGTCATCTAAACCAGAATAACTATTTGACTAATAGACCGGAGCGCCGCACAGCACAACACAGCATGGGCGGGACTATTGTGAAATGAGCAACAGATGCTGGCAATTGGGAGAGAGGGAACACTTACTACGGGGTGTAATCATTAGTCCAAACAGTTTTGTTTTGCAACGAAAACTAGCGTTTCTATTTGACAAATTCAGCTAGGTCCAGCCCCATTTCGTTCTGTTTAGTTCCTAGTGAATACACCCCAGACTACAATAAAGTCAGACGTGAGACGACAGCGTTAGAGGAATAGCGTTGCTATGGTCACAATGGCTGTTCACACAGGCAGACCAATTCTGATATTTTTTCCACAAAAAATAAACTGCCCCCTCAGATTTGTCCATTGAAAAAAAAAATACAAATACAATTTATACCTTTGTTTTTGTTTTTCTGTAGTACTACTAGCCACCGAGTATTTTTGTGGAGTTGGCTTTAGATAGCCCAGATAGGTTCCCATTCTCATAACAAGCTACCAAGAGCCATTTCAGGCTATCAATCAAGTTAGAGTAGCTAGCTTGTCTAAAGCCTTGTTCACATTGACAGTTTGAAGTGACTCAAGGCAATTTGTTTTGCATATCCGATTCATATCTGTTCTCTTTCCTGCAGTCTAACCAGCCAAAATGCACATGGAATCTGATATTTCAAGACAGCTTTGTAAGTTGTTTGACGTCAGATAGAAATGTGATTCATGGCCATGAGACTTCTCTGAACGGTAAAATCTGATTTATTTGCCCTCAAGTAGTTTTTAGACTGTTATTTGGCATAACTTGTTGCTTGCTAGCTACTCTGTTAACAGTTTGACAAGAACAAGTGGTAGCTAACTAGCGTGTTAATTGTGTTTAAGATGGCGCCGGAGAACATGGCTGACGTTTGACATTCTCCCAAACAATTGTGCTATTTTGTTATTTTTTTGCATTTTGTGTAACTTGTTTTTTAACATATTGTGTACATAATGTTGCTGCTACCGTCTCTTATGACCAAAAATAACTTCTGGACATCAGGACAGCGATTACTCACCGCGGACTGGAAGAAACTTTTTCCTTTAAAGAGTTCGACGAGAAGGATATCCTGCTTTCACTGAAACAGGCCCAGATCCACGCCATTTGCGTGAAGAAAAGACACCGGAAAAGGGGCCGCAGATCGGGCAGCCTTCTGAGAATCCAGAGGCTAGCGAGTAAAATCCCACTGCCATCCGTTCTTCTTGCTAACGTGCAATCATTGGAAAATAAAATGGATGACCTACGATTAAGATTATCATACCAACGGGACATTAAAAACTGTAACATCTTATGTTTCACCGAGACGTGGCTGAACGACGAAATTGACAATATAAAGCTAGCTGGAAGGCAGCTAAGCAAGGAAGAAGCAACTACTACAAAACCGCCATAAAAAGCCAGAGTACGGTTTGCAACTGTACATGGGGACAAAGATCATACTTTTTGGAGAAATGTCCTCTGGTCTGATGAAACAAAAACAGAACTGTTTGGCCATAATGACCGTTGTTATGTTTGGAGGAAAAAGGGGGAGGCTTGCAAGCCGAAGAGCACCATCCCAACCGTGAAGCACGGGGGTGGCAGCATCATGTTGGGGGTGGGGGTGCTTTGCTGCAAATTGACTGGTGCACTTCACAAAATAGATGGCATCATGAGGGAGGAAAATTATGTGGATATATTGAAGCAACATCTCAAGACATCAGTCAGGAAGTTAAAGCTTGGTCGCAAATGGGTCTTCCAAATGGACAATGACCCCAAGCATACTTCCAAAGTTGTGGCAAAATGGCTTAAGGATGACAAAGTCAAGGTATTGGAGAGGCCATCACAAAGCCCTGACCTCAATCCTTTTGACAATTTGTGGGCAGAACTGAAAAAGTGTCTGCGAGCAAGGAGGCCTACAAACCTGACTCAGTTACACTAGCTCTGTCGGGAGGATTGGGCCAAAATTCACCCAACCTATTGTGGGAAGCTTGTGGAAGGCTACCCTAAACGTTTAACCCAAGTTAAACAATTTAAAGGCAATGCTACCAAATTCTAATTGAGTGTATGTAAACATCTGACCCACTGGGAATGTGATGAAAGAAATAAAGCTGAAATAAATAATTCTCTCTACTATTATTCTGACATTTCACACACTTAAAATAAAGTGGTGATCCTAACTGCCTTAAGACAGGGAATTTTTACTAAGATTAAATGTCAGGAATTGTGAAAAACTGAGTTTAAATGTATTTGACTAAGGTGTATGTAAACTTCCAACTTCAACTGTACATATCCCAACCAGAAGCCATGGATTACAAGCAAAATCCGCATTGAGCTAAAGGCTAGTGCTGCCGCTTTCAAGGGGTGGGAGACTAATCCGGATGCTTATAAGAAATCCCGCTATGCCCTCAGATGAACCATCAAACAAG
This sequence comes from Salvelinus sp. IW2-2015, assembly GCF_002910315.2. Classification (NCBI taxonomy): domain Eukaryota; kingdom Metazoa; phylum Chordata; class Actinopteri; order Salmoniformes; family Salmonidae; genus Salvelinus; species Salvelinus sp. IW2-2015. The sequence continues at coordinate 39,010,445 of NC_036856.1, read as the reverse complement.
CAAAGCGTCAATACAGGATTAAGATTGAATCCTACTACACCGGCTTTGACACTCGGCGGATGTGGCAAGGCTTGAAAACTATTACGGACTACAAAGGGAAACCCAGACACGAGCTGCCCAGTGACGCGAGCATACCAGACGAGCTAAATGCCTTTTATGCTTGCTTCGAGGCAAGCAACACTGAAGCATGCACGAGAGCACCAGCTGTTCTGGATGACTGTGTGATAACACTCTCGGTAGCCGATGTGAACAAAACCTTTAAACAGGTCAACATTCACAAAGCCGCTGGGCCAGACGGATTACCAGGACGTGTACTCAAAGCATGCGCAGACCAACTGTCAAGTGTCTTCACTGACATTTTCAACCTCACTCTGACCTAGTCTGTAATACCTACATGTTTTAAGCAGACCATCATAGTCCCTGTGCCCAAGGAAGCGAAGGTAACCTGCCTAAATGATTACCGCCCCGTGGCACTCACGTCAGTAGCCATGAAGTGCTTTGAAAGGCTGGTCATGGCTCACATAAACACCATTATCCCAGAAACCCTAGACCCACTCCAATTCACATAACGCCCCAACTGATCCACAGATGACGCAATCTCAATCACACTCCACACTGCCCTTTCTCACCTGGACAAAAGGAACACTTATGTGAGAATGCTGTTCATTGACTACAGCTCAGCATTTAACACCAACACCGTGCTCATGACACTCACCTGGACTCCATCACCTCCTTGATTATCTTCCCTATATCTGTCACTCCCCTTCGTTCTTTCCTCAGCTTTTATTGACTCTGTTTTCATGTCGGTGTGTCTTTTGTGTTTATTGGTTTGTTTGTTTATTTATTAAAACACTCACTCCCTGTACTTGCTTTCCGACTCTCAGTTCACTCGCTACAGCATCCATGTCAGCAAATCACTGCTGCCTAAACACGCAAAATCCGATTTGGTCACTTGTAACTTTCTGTTTATTCATGGATGCCAAGGGAAGCCAGGCTTCCCCCAAAAATATAAGAAATAATATAATTTATCTTTCGTCTCTCTGTTTCTGTCACGACTTCTGCCGAAGTCGATGCCTCTCCTTGTTCGGGCGGTGCTCGGCGATCGACGTCACCGGTCTTCTAGCCATCATTGATCTATGTTTCATTTTCCATTGGTTTTGTCTGGTCTTCTTACACACCTGGTTCCAATCCCATTCATTAATTGTTCTGTATTTAACCCTCTGTTTCCCCTCATGTCCTTGTCAGAGATTGTTTATTGTTAAGTTCATGTTTTATGGATTAGTGTGCGACGGGTTCTTGTATGTCGCCCGGACCTAAATCCGCTACTGATTTGTATTAGTCTACAAATAAATCTCTTTGCCAAAATTCGTCATCTCTCCCATGTCTTATTCGACTAGCATTTTTGAAAGTGTAAGGATAATAATTCAGCCATAGCTGTTCTGAAATGTTTATTGGTTGCCAACATTTTACTCCCTCCTCTATGTTTAATTATAACACACATACATTAATCATTAATTTCGGTTGCTTATCCTGACGTGAAGTTTGTTCTATAGAAAGTACTGGACTCTGATGTGTGCCACAGAAAGTATTTGACTCTAGCCACAAAATGACGGACATTAGAAGGGAATTCTGGGAGATTTTCGGCACAACACCGGAAATTCAGAATGAGAGGCTCAATTAAAGATGTTGCTGAACCGCTGTTTTCGATGCACCACTTCTCCCTTCTGCGCAGTTTCCCTGATGTTGCTACGGCAATCAAGCTGTTTTTACCGTCCCTGTAGTTGCCTGCGGAGAGATCGTTTTCTAAACTAAAACGCATAAAGAACTACCTAAGAAACATTAGGCTGTCGGTCTGATAGGAGCTTTTGAACACCTGAGGAAGCTCCACTCATTACACCGGCGCCGTCGTAGCCTTGACAACTCATTTGTTCACCGACATCCCTTTACTTTCAATTAGTATATACATGTTTTGTTGACATAGTGGCAAAGCAATGCCTTAATGTTGGTTGTCAACGAACATACCATAGAGTAAATCATGATTTTACCATTTTCGGCACCTAATAGCGAAAAAGTATTTACCCCCTTTCTGATTCTCTATGTTTGCACATTTTTTATACTTAACGTTATCATATCTTCAACCAAAACCTAATATTAGATAAAGGGAACCTAAGTTTACAAATAACAGATTTTATTTAACAAAATTATGCAACACCCAATTCCCCTGTGTGAAAAAGTATTAGCTTGGTGCATTCTTTAGCTGCAATGACTGAAACCAAACACTTCCTGTAGTTGTTGATCAGTCTTTCACGTCACTGTGGAGGAATTTTGGCCCACTCTTTCATGCAGAACAGCTGTAACTCAGCCATGTTTGCTTCAAGTCCTGCCACATTTCAATTTGAATTAGGTCTGGACTGACTAGGTCAGTCCAAAACTTCACATTTGTTGCTTTTGAGACATTTTCATGTAGTCTTGTGTGTTTTAGATCATTGTCTTGCTGCATGACCCAGCAGCTCTTCGGCTCACAGACGGGTGGCCTGACATTCTCCTGTAGAATTCTCTGATACAGAGCAGAATTCATGGTTCCTTCTATGAAGGCAAGTCGTCCAGGTCCTGAGGCAGCAAAGCATCCCCAAACCATCATACTACCACCACCATGCTGACCCCTAACCATCATACTACCACCACCATGCTGGACCGTTGGTATGAGGTTCTTACTGTAGAATGCACTGTTTGCTTTTTGCCAGGCATGTCATCCAAAAAGTTGACTCAGGTTTACCAAAAGGCACCTGGAAGATCCTGGAAGATCATCAATAATCTTGAAAGCATGTTCTATTGGCAGATGGGTCAGAAGTACAGCCTTTTGGACTACATTATATATATTTTGTTCTTTGTAAACGCAGGTTCCCTTTATCTAAATATTAGGTTTTGGTTGAGGATTTGATAACATTCAGTATCAAAAATATGCAAAAATAGAGAAATTCAGAAAAGAGGGCAAATACTTTTTCATGGATTCATTCACCACAAAATGAATCAAATTCTGAGTAACTAAAAGTCAGCACAATTCCAAAGGTCATTACATAGCATTTGGTGGGTTGGGGAAATGCTTTCTCAATGAGTTATAATCTCGGAGACGGAGACAGGGGAAGACAAGAGATCAGTAAAGATGAAAGACACTGGGACTATAAAGAGGAGAGATGCTGTGACTCTTCCACTGTGACTATAAAGAGGAGAGATGCTGGGACTCTTCCACTGGAACTCATAAAGAGGAGAGATGCTGGGACTTCCACTGTGACTATAAAGAGGAGAGATGCTGTGACTCTTCCACTGTGACTATAAAGAGGAGAGATGCTGGGACTCTTCCACTGGGACTATAAAGAGGAGAGATGCTGGGACTCTTCCACTGTGGACTATAAAGAGGGAGAGATGCTGGGACTCTTCCACTGGACTATAAAGAGGAGAGAGCTGGGACTCTTCACTGGGACTATAAAGAGGAGAGATGCTGGACTCTTCCCTGGACTATAAGAAGGAGAGCCTGGGACTTCTTCCACTGGGACTATAAAGAGGAGAGATGCTGGGACTCTTCCACTGGGACTATAAAGAGGAGAGATGCTGGGACTCTTCCACTGGGACTTAAAAGAGGAGAGATGCTGGGACTCTTCCACTGGGACTATAAAGAGGAGAGATGCTGACTCTTCCACTGGACTATAAGAGAGAGATGCTGACTCTTCCCTGGACTATAAAGAGGAGAGACGCTGGGACTCTTCCACTGTGACTATAAAGAGGAGAGTGCTGGACTCTTCCACTGTGACTATAAAGAGGAGAGATGCTGGGACCCAATAAAGAGGAGAGATGCTGGGACTCTTCCACTGGGACTATAAAGAGGAGAGATGCTGGGACTCTTCCACTGGGACTATAAGAGGAGAGATGCTGGGACTCTTCCACTGGGACTATAAAGAGGAGAGACGCTGGACTCTTCCACTGGGACTATAAAGAGGAGAGATGCTGGGACTCTTCCCACTGGACTATAAAAGAGGAGAGATGCTGGGACTCTTCCACTGTGACTATAAAGAGGAGAGATGCTGGACTCTTCCACTGTGACTATAAAGAGAGGGATGCTGGGACTATAAAGAAGAGAGACACTGGGACTCTTCCACTGTGACTATAAAGAGGAGAGATGCTGGGACTCTCCACTGTGACTATAAAGAGGAGAGATGCTGACTCTTCCACTGTGACTATAAAGAGGAGAGCTGCTGGGACTCTTCCACTGTGACTATAAAGAGGAGAGCTGCTGGGACTCTTCCACTGTGACTATAAAGAAGGAGAAGCTGCTGGGACTCTTCCACTGTGACTATAAAGAGGAAGCTGCTGGGACTCTTCCACTGTGACTAAAAGAGGAGAGCTGCTGGGACCATAAAGAGGAGAGCTGCTGGGACTCTTCCACTGTGACTATAAAGAGGAGAGATGCTGGGATTCTTTACTGTGACTATAAAGAGGAGAGACGCTGGACTCTTCACTGTGACTATAAAGAGGAGAGATGCTGGACTCTTCCACTGGGACTATAAAGAGGAGAGACACTGGGACTCTTCCACTGTGACTATAAAGAGGAGAGATGCTGGGACCAATAAGAGGAGAGATGCTGGGACTCTCTTCCACTGTGACTATGAAGAGAGAGATGCTGGGACTCTTCCACTGTGACTATAAAGAAGAGAAGACACTGGGACTCTTCCACTGTGACTATAAAGAGGAGAGATGCTGTGACTCTTCCACTGTGACTATAAAGAGGAGAGACACTGGGACTCTTCCACTGTGACTATAAAGAGGAGAGATGCTGGGACTCTTCCACTGTGACTATAAAGAGGAGAGACACTGGGACTTTTCCACTGTGACTATAAAGAGGAGAGACACTGGTACTCTTCTACTGTGACTATAAAGAGGAGAGACGCTGGACTATAAAGAAGAGAGACACTGGGACTCTTCCACTGTGACTAATAAAGAGGGGAGATGCTGGGACTCTTCCACTGTGACTATAAAGAGGGGAGATGCTGGGACTCTTCCACTGTGTCTATAAAGAAGAGGAGACACTGGGACTCTTCCACTGTGACTATAAGAGGAGAGATGCTGGGACTCTTCCACTGGACCATAAAGACGAGAGATGCTGGGACTCTTCCACGTGACTATAAAGAGGGGAGACACTGGGACTCTTCCACTGTGACTATAAAAGAGGAGAGATGCTGGGACTCTTCCACTGGGACAACTATAAGAGGAGAGACACTGGGACTCTTTCACTGTGACTATAAAGAGGAGAGGTGCTGTGACCTTCCACTGGGACTATAAAAGGAGAAGAGATGCTGTGACTCTCCACTGGTTCCACTGGTTACAGTTTCCCACTGAAGCACATTGGGGGTATCCCAAATGGACGCTATATAGTGCACTACTTGTTGACCAGGGCCCAAAGGGCTGTAGCGCCCTACTTTTGACCAGGGCCCATATGGACTTTGAGGGCCAAAACAAATATATATACATACCAGGTAAAAGAGAGAGACAGTACGGAACATGTACGTTTAAAAATATATATAATAATGTGATATCCAATTGGTAGTTACAGTCTTGTCCCATCGCTGAAGGGGCCCAGTGTGAGACTAGAGACTAGTTTACTACTTCTGAAGTGAAGGGGCCCAGTGTGAGACTAGACTAGTTTACTACTGCTGAGTGAAGGGGCCCAGTGTGAGACTAGAGACTAGTTTACTACTGCTGAGTGAAGGGGCCCAGTGTGAGACTAGAGACTAGTTTACTACTGCTGAGTGAAGGGGCCCAGTGTGAGACCCTTTCAGTGGAATGTACAGTGGGGCAAAAAAGTATTTAGTAAGCCACCAATTGTGCAAGTTCTCCCACTTAAAAAGATGAGAGAGGCCTGTAATTTCTATCATAGGTACACTTCAACTATGACAGACAAAATGAGAAAAAAAAACCAGAAAATCACATTGTAGGATTTTTAATGAATTTATTTGCAAATTATGGTGGAAAATAAGTATTTGGTCAATAACAAAAGTTTATCTCAATACTTTGTTATATACCCTTTGTTGGCAATGCACAGAGGTCAAACGTTTTCTTTAAGTCTTCACAAGTTTTCACACAACTGTTGCTTGGTATTTTGGCCCATTCCTCATGCAGATCTCCTCTAGAGCAGTGATGTTTTGGAGCTGTTGCTCGGCAACACGGACTTTCAACTCCCTCCAAAGATTTTCTATGGGTTGAGATCTGGAGACTGGCTAGGCCACTCAGGACCTTGAAATGCTTCTTACGAAGCCACTCCTTCGTTGCCCGGGAGGTGTGTTTGGATCATTGTCATGCTGAAAGACCAGCCACGTTTCATCTTCAATGCCCTTGCTGATGGAAGGAGGTTTTCACTCAAAAATCTCACGATACATGGCCCCAATTCATTCTTTCCTTCATACACGGATCATTCGTCCTGGTCCCTATTGCAGAAAAACAACCCCAAAGCATGATGTTTCCACCCGTGCTTCACAGTAGTATGGTGTTCTTTGGATGCAACTCAGCATTCTTTGTCCTCCAAACACGACGAGTTGTGTTTTTACCAAAAAGTTCTATTTTGGTTTCATCTGACCATATGACATTCTCCCAATCTTCTCTGGATCATCCAAATGCTCTCTAGCAAACTTCAGACGGGCCTGGACACTGTACTGGCTTAAGCAGGGGGACACGTCTGGCACTGCAGGATTTGAGTCCCTGGCGGCATAGTGTGTTACTGATGGTAGACTTTGTTACTTTGGCTCAGCTCTCTGCAGGTCATTCACTAGGTGTGGTTCTGGGATTTTTGCTCACCGTTCTTGTGATCATTTTTGACCCCACGGGGTGAGATCTTGCGTGGAGCCCCAGATCGAGGGAGATTATCAGTGGTCTTGTATGTCTTCCATTTCCTAATAATTGCTCCCACAGTTGATTTCTTCAAACCAAGCTGCTTACCTATTGCAGATTCAGTCTTCCCAGCCTGGTGCAGGTCTACAATTTTGTTTCTGGTGTCCTTTGGAGTGTGACTGTTTGAGGTTGTGGACAGGTGTCTTTTATACTGATAACAAGTTCAAACAGGTGCCATTAATACAGTAACAAGTGGAGGACAGAGGAGACTCTTAAAGAAGAAGTTACAGGTCTGTGAGAGCCAGAAATCTTGCTTGTTTGTAGGTGACCAAATACTTATTTTCCACCATAATTTGCAAATAAATTCATTAAAAATCAGGCCTCTCTCATCTTTTTAAGTGGGAGAACTTGCACAATTGGTGGCTGACTAAATACTTTTTTTGCCCCACTGTAGATGTATTTCTGTCACGGTATAGCCCTCAGACTACCATCCTTTAAGACCCTTCAGGCTCGTGGTGCTTTGAGCTTTGGGTCTCTGGTCACATGAAACCACTAGGCTGCCTTGTGTTGTGTTGTCGCTCCACATTGTTAGATGTGACTTTGGTAAGACTCTCATAACAAACCTGCCTGTCAGAGCAAAAGTGGGCTTGTGACTGCCAGGGGGGCAGAGGGGGTGTGTAGGAGGGGGTGGGGAGCGGACCAATCCAAGACAGCAGATCCTGTAATTAGCACTAGCCCAGAGGGGCACCAGGACAAAAGACATCTGTAACTCACACACAAAGGACACCGCCGAGCTGAGCCCTGACTAACCCTAACCCCAACCCAGCCTCCAGCCCCAGCTTGGTTCAGCAGCACTACTGACGTCTGTCTGAACCATTGACTGCAGGACCTCCACAGGGGAAGAGGGCAGGGTCCAACATGTATCTTTTGTTCCACCAGACACTGTGGCAGGTAGATGAAAAAAAAATCTGATTTACCAGCCCAAACATTTTTGGACATAATTACATTTAAAAAAAACTGATGACCGTGATGTGTAACGTTTCTAAAACAAGAAATGTATTAGTAAGAAGTAATGTGGTATGTTGCTCAATTTCATTTCATTTTTTGTGACCCGAGTCTTTTAACCAAAATATCAGATGAGACAAACTGTTCAGCTGCCCCTTTAACTGCGGGAGGGGTTACCGTGGTGATGGGGCCACTACAGTCGTGGCAGCAGACTCAAGCTAACATTGAAAAACAACCAGGCTTGTGAACAAAACAATATAACTAGGCAAGAAACACAAAGATAAAGTCTCACTTAGCAGACTTGAGTAAATTCGACAGCCTGCTATGCCTCTGCCAGCGCCTCCAAAAATGACTCTATCCGCGCTTCACTCACAGTGAGCAAAGCTGTTGCTGCYCGAGGTGGGATCTAGCAGCTATGAAACAAAACAGCAGAAATACTTTGAAAACAGCTACTTAAGCATTTCTTCTGCTAGAAATCGCAACTTGCACATATGTTCATTCTTGACTTTTGACTATATTTATTCACAAATGAGAAAGTAATGCTCACACAGTAGAGTCCTGCACATTGACAACCAGCAAACATATAGATATTCTTACCCGCCAATACCTAAATCTACCCGCATTTGGTGGGTGTTCATTTTATGCCCTGGAAGAGGGTGGTGGTGGGGGTGTGGTGGTGGTTTCCGTCTACTCAAAACGACCACCTAGCCACCCCCCCCCCCACCTCCTCTCTCGGCCTACTCTGAAAACATCACACCGTCACAGAACAGGCCTGGGCCTCTCTCTGCTCTGTGGGGAACAGGAGACTCTCTCTGCTCTGTGGGGAACAGGAGCCTCTCTCTGCTACTGTGGGGAACAGGAACGCTCACTCTCTGCTCTGTGGGGAACAGGAGCCTCTCTCTGCTCTGTGGGGAACAGGAGCCTCTCTCTGCTCTGTGGGGGAACAGGAGCCTCTCTGCTCTGTGGGGAACAGGAGCCTCTCTCTGCTCTGTGGGGAACAGAGACCTTTCTCTGTCTGTGGGGAACAGGGATCTCTCTGCTCTGTGGGGAACAGGAGACTCTCTCTGCTCTGTGGGGAACAGGAGACTCTCTCTGCTCTGTGTGGGAACAGGAAGACTCCTCTGCTCTGTGGGGAACAGGAGCCCTCTCTCTGCTCTGTGGGGAACAGGAGCTCTCTCTGCTTCTGTGGGGAACAGGAAGCTCTCTCTGCTCTGTGGGGAACAGGAGACTCTCTCTGCTCTGTGGGGACGGAAGGAACTCTCTGCTCTGTGGGGAACAGGGAGCCTCTCTCTGCTCTGTGGGGAACAGGAGCCTCTCTCTGCTCTGTGGGGAACAGGAGCCTCTCTCTGCTTCTGTGGGAACAGGAGACTCTCCTGCTCTGTGGAGGAACAGGACTCTCTGCTCTGTGGGGAACAGGAGACTCTCTGCTCGTGTGAGGGAACAAGCAGCCTTCTCTCTGCTCTCTGTGGGGAACAGGAGCCTCTCTCTGCTCTGTGGGGAACAGGAAGCTCTCTCTGCTCTGGTGGGGGAACAGGAGCCTTCTCTGCTCTGTGGGACAGGAGCCTCTCTCTCTGTGGAGAAAGGGACTCTCTCTGCTCTGTGGGGAACAGGAGCCTCTCTCTGCTCTGTGGGGAACAGGAGACTCTCTCTGCTCTGTGGGGAACAGGAGACTCGTTAGCCAGGAACTTGTTAGCCAGGGTTTGTGAAGATAACCAAGAATTTACAACTTTCAGATGAGACTGAAATAAGGTGACGATTAATATTGACTGCTATTGATGTCAAATATTACTAGGTCTTTAAGAGTTTATTCGGAAGATAACAGCTCTATAAACACTCTTTCGTGGTGCCGCGACTTTCTAGTTAATTAAATTTACATGATTAGCTTAATCGGGTAATATTAATTACAGAGAAAGGATTTTATAGAATAGCATGTCATATCACTTAATCCGGCATAGCCAAAGACACGGGACTGTGAAAGTGTTTCTGAAAAGCACAGTCGTGAGCAGTTCCTTAAAGGAGTAATTAATTACATTAGGGTTGGGCGTCATCCAGATTTTCATACCATTTCTGTACCATACCAGGATATACGGTATTACCGGAAGTACACACAAGGCGCGCTATTTTCACGTGCAAAACAATTTAGGCAACAGGGATCTTAATCCAATGATAGGGGTCTCTGCTGTAACCAAGGAGATTGATCTTGACATCTAGCCACTTAGCTAGAAAGTTAGCAAACCAAATGCATAGCTGGAGTCCTGAGCTGGAGACTTAGCTAGCACGTTAGCGAACCGAATACATAGCTGTAGTCCTGAGCTGGATCTCATTTATTTGACACATCTTAGATTTCTTATAGTTATACCTAACCGAGAGTGTAAGCAGTGATGTAGCATGCACCCTCACTTACCCCGTGAAGCAGGGGTGCCCCGCCCCCCAAAAAACGGTATTGACCCCAATGAGTTTCCCTTATCTCCCCTATGGAATGTCCACGGTCCTCTCTTTGTTTAGCTAGATGTCAGAATCACACTCCGTCCATCTTCGTTGTCCTGGGCCTGACCCTCCTCTCTGACCCTAGGCAATTTCCTCTTATCTGATTAGGTCCAACCTTTCCAAATTAGCATACACACAGTTTCATTGCCTACACTCCATTAATACTCTGTTCACTAAACAGGATATAAACAAAATACAGTTTAACTTGAAATATGTTACATTTCAACAGAATCCATCAGACAAGGTCAAATCTAGGCTGTGTGGTAATCAGTCTAACTGTAAACAACCCTGTAGACGCTAGTGTCCACAGTGACTGAAGTGGTAGGTCTAGACACATAGAGATGATGAAATGTTCTTCCTTGTCCTCTTCTGCTGCTGTAGAGACATGTCCTCGTCCCCTAGCTGATTTTCAAACCTGACCAGGAACACACACACACACACATTTGTTTTACTATCCTTGTGGGGACCAAACAATTGATTCCCAATTAAAATCCTATTTTCCCTAACTCCTAACCCTAACCTAAATCCCAAACCCTAACTCCAAACCCCAACCCTAATTGTAACCCAAACTCTAACCCCTAAACCTAAAATATCCTTTTTCCTTTTGGGGACCGGCAAAATGTCCCCACTTTTCTTTGTTTTACTATCCTTGTGAGGACATCTAGTCAAGGATCAACTTCAAAACACTCTCCTGCAACCCGCCTCACCAATTTAAAAAAAGAAGTATTATTCACCTCAAATCTGAAATCCACAACAAAAGCTATCCAGAAGCTAGCCAGAAGCTAACCAGTTCACTGGCTAATGTTAGTATTCAGCTAACCACGGTTGGCGGTCATCAGCTATCCTTTAGCTCGAAACGCTATCGRCAGTTTTGTACAACGSGACTCAGACCAGAGCATACCGGACCTATTTTCTCTCCATATCCCCGGATTTCTACCWCAAGCTCTGGACATTTACACCTGGATCTTGCAGCTAGRTAGCTGCTATCCGAGTGACTATTGGCTTACYTCGATCCCGGAGCTAACATCAATTATTCCGGAGCTAGCCAGCTGAAGAGTTCCATCAGCCACTCCTGGGCTGCAATCACCTATCTGGACCCGTTTTACTGCCAGTGCGGAGCCCCACCGGGCTTTCACGACTGGACTACCGACGCTATCTGCCCGAGGGAGTTATCCAACTGGCCCCTCCGTTGCGACGTAACCTGAACGCCCATCTGCGGCCCGCTAATCGTTAGCTGTCTTATCGGCTGCTATCTGACTAGGTCTATTGGACAATTTTCTTGGGCCACTATAACTATAACTATTTTGCCAATTGGATTGGTCCCCTCTACCACACGGAACCCCACTAATCTACCGACGGAAACGCACGAGGTGGCTAAAAACAGACCTCCATCCTACGCTAGCTTGCTACCGATSGCTCYGCTAGCTGTCTGAATCGCCGTGACCCCAACCAACCTCWCTACTCACTGGACCCTTATGATCACTCGYCTAAGCATGGCTCTCCTTAATGTCAATATGCCTTGTCCATTACTGTTCTGGTTAATGTTTATTGGCTTATTTCACTGTAGAGCCTCTAGCCCTGCTCATTATACCGTATCCAACCTTTCAGTTCCACCACGCACACATGCGATGACATCACCTGGTTTCAATGGTGTTTCTAGAGACAATATCTCTCTCATCATCACTCAATGCCTAGGTTTACCTCCACTGTATTCACATCCTACCATACCTTTGTCTGTACATTATACCTTGAAGCTGTTTTATCGCCCCCAGAAACCTGCTCCTTTTACTCTCTGTTCCAGACATCCTAGACGACCAATTCTCATAGCTTTTAGCCGTACCCTTATCCTACTCCTCCTCTGTTCCTCTGGTGATGTAGAGGTGAATCCAGGCCCTGCAGTGCCTAGCTCCACTCCTATTCTCCAGGTGCTCTCTTTTGATGACTTCTGTAACTGTAATAGCCTTGGTTTCATGCATTAGAAGCCTCCTCCCTAAGTTTGTTTTATTCACTGCTTTAGCACACTCTGCCAACCCGGATGTCCTAGCCATGTCTGAATCCTGGCTTAGGAAGACCACCAAAAACTCTGAAATCTCCATCCCTAACTACAACATTTTCAGACAAGATAGAACGGTCAAAGGGGGCGGTGTTGCAATCTACTGCAGAGATAGCCTGCAGAGTTCTGTCCTACTATCCAGGTCTGTACCCAAACAATTTGAACTTCTACTTTAAAAACAAGTCTCTAACCGTTGCCGCCTGCTATAGACCACCCTCTGCCCCCAGCTGTGCTCTGGACACCATATGTGAACTGATTGCCCCCCATCTATCTTCAGAGCTCGTGCTGCTAGGTGACCTAAACTGGGACATGCTTAACACCCCAGCATCCTACAATCTAAGCTTGATGCCCTCAATCTCACATAAATTATCAATGAACCTACCAGGTACCACCCCAAAGCCGTAAACACGGGCACCCTCATAGATATCATCCTAACCAACTTGCCCTCTAAATACACCTCTGCTGTTTTCAACCAAGATCTCAGCGATCACTGCCTCATTGCCTGCATCCGTAATGGGTCAGCGGTCAAACGACCTCCACTCATCACTGTCAAACGCTCCCTGAAATACTTCAGCGAGCAGGCCTTTCTAATCGACCTGGTCCGAGTATCCTGGAAGGATATTGACCTCATCCCGTCAGTAGAGGTGCTGGTTATTTTTTAAATGCCTCTCACCATCTTAAATAAGCATGCCCCATTCAAGAAATTTAGAACCAGGAACAGATAAGCCCTTGGTTCTTTCCAGACCTGACTGCCCTTAACCAACACAAAACATCCTATGGCGTTCTGCATTAGCATCGACAGCCCCCGTGATATGCAACTTTTCAGGGAAGTTAGAAATCAATATACACAGGCAGTTAGAAAAGCCAAGGCTAGCTTTTTCAAGCAGAAATTTGCTTCCTGCAACACAAACTCAAAAAAGTTCTGGACACTGTAAAGTCCATGGAGAATAAGGACACCTCCTCCAGCTGCCCACTGCACTGAGGTAGGAAACTTCTGTCACCACCGATAAATCCACTATAATTGAGAATTTCAATAAGTATTTTCTACGGCTGGCCATGCTTTCCACCTGGCTACCCCTACCCCGGTCAACAGCACTGCACCCCCCACAGCAACTCGCCAAGCCTTCCCCATTTCTCCTTCTCTCAAATCCAGTCAGCTGATGTTCTCAAAGAGCTGCAAAATCCGGACCCCTACAAATCAGCCGAGCTAGACAATCTGACCCTTTCTTTCTAAAATTATCTGCCGAATTGTTGTAACCGTCTATTACTAGCCTGTTCAACCTTTCTTTCGTGTCGGCTGAGATTCCCAAAGATTGGAAAGCAGCTGCGGTCGTCCCCTCTTCAAAGGGGGGGACACTCTTGACCCAAACTGCTACAGACCTATATCTCCTACCTGCCTTTCTAAGGTCTTCGAAAGCCAAGTCAACAAACAGATTACCGACCATTTCGAATCACACCGCACTTCTCCGCTATGCAATCTGGTTTCAGAGCTGGTCATGGGTGCACCTTAGCCACGCTCAAGGTCCTAAACGATATCTTAACCGCCATTGATAAGAAACAATACTGTGCAGCCGTATTCTTGACCTGCCAAGGCTTTCGACTCTGTCAATCACCACGTCCTCATCGGCAGACTCGATAGCCTTGGTTTCTCAAATGATTGCCTCGCCTAGTTCACCAACTACTTCTCTGATAGAGATTCAGTGTGTCAAATCGGAGGGCCTTTGTCCGGGCCTCGGCATTCTCTATGGGGGTGCCACAGGGTTCATTGTTGGGCCGACTCTCTTCTCTGTATATATCAATGATGTCGCTCTGCGCGGTGATCCACCTCTATGCAGACGACACCATTCTGTATACTTCTGGCCCTTCTTTGGACACTGTGTTACAACCCTCCAGACGAGCTTCAATGCCATAACACTCTCCTTCCGTGGCCTCCAACTGCTCTTAAATACAAGTAAAACTAAATGTATGCTATTCCAACCGATCGCTGCCTGCACCTGCTGCGCCCGTCCAGCATCACTACTCTGGACGATTCTGACTTAGAATATGTGGACAACTACAAATACCCTAGGTGTCTGGTTAGATTGTAAACTCTCCTCCAGACTCACATCAAACATCTCCAATCCAAAGTTAAATCTAGAATTGGCTTCCTATTCGCAACAAAGCATCCTTCACTCATGCTGCCAAACCATAACCCTCGTAAAACTGACCATCTTACCGATCCTCGACTTCGGCGATGTCATTTACAAAATAGCTCCATACCCTACTCAATAACATTGGATGCAGTCTATCACAGTGCACTCCGTTTTGTCACCAAAGCCCATATACTACCACCCACTGCGACATGTACGCTCTCGTTGGCTGGCCCTCGCTCATACTCGTCACCAACCACTGGCTCCAGGTCATCTACAAGACCCTGCTAGGTAAAGTCCCCCTTATCTCAGCTCGCTGGTCACCAATAGCAGCACCACCTGTAGCACGCGCTCCCAGCAGGTTATCTCTCTGTTCACCCCAAAGCAATTCCTCCTTTGGCGCCTCTCCTCCAGTTCTCTGCTGCCAATGACTGGAACGAACTACAAAAATATCTGAAACTGGAAACACTTATCCCCCTCACTAGCTTTAAGCACCACTGTCAAGCTGCTCAACAGATTACTGCACCTGTACATAGCCCATCTAAATTTCCCAAACAACTACCTCTTCCCTACTGTATTTAATTTATTTATTATTGCTCCTTTGCACACCATTATTTCATATTCTACTTGCACATTCTTCCACTGCAAATCTACCATTACAGTGGTTTTACTTGTTATATTGTATTTACTTCGCCACCATGGCCTTTTTTTTTGCCTTTACGTCCTATCTCACCTCATTTGCTCCACAATTGTATATAGACTTATTTTTCTACTGTATTTGTGACTGTATTTTGTTTTACTCCATGTGTAAACTCTGTGTTGTTGTATGTGTCAAACTGCTTTGCTTTATTTGGCCAGGTCGCAATGTAAATGAGAACTGTTCTCAACTTCCTACCTGGTTAAATAAGGTGAAAAACATTTATAAAAATTAAATTAAAACAAAATCACACACAGACAGTTAGGCATCTCTAATCCCAACCCTGCTGCTCTTTCAGTGAACAGATTTCACACACACACGCACGCCGCACGCGTGCACACAAAACACCACAACACACACACACACACACACACACATCTTTAATCCAACCCTGCTGCTCTTTTCAGTGAAACAGGTTCACACACACATCTCATATCCCAACCCTGCTGCTCTTATCAGTGAAACAGGATTCACACACACACGCCGCACGCACGCGTGCACACACAACACACACACACACACACACACACACAACATCTTTAATCCCACACCTGCTGCTCTTTCAGTGAACAGGTTCACATCACACATTCCTAATCCCAACCTGCTGCTCTTTCAGTGAAAAGGGTTCCCTATCAGATATTAATAAAACGGTCACATCAGGCTTTGAGAACAGAGATGTGTTGTTCAGTTAGCACGAAACAGGAGATTCATTGTTCTATGTCAAAACAATCCATGTTTCCTGATTCACTTAAACCTCTTTATAACTACGCCCCCCCCCCCCCCTTCTTTCAATTTCCCTGAAGACATACCCAAATCTAACTGCCTCTAGCTCAGGCCCAGGAAGCAAGGATATGCATATTCTTGGTACCATTTGAAAGAAAACACTCTGAAGTTTGTGTAAATGTGAATTAAATGTAGGAGAATATAACACAATAGATCTGGTTTAGATAATACAATGAAAAACATGTGTTTTTTCTTTTTAATTGTTGTATATTTAATTGTTTATTATTTTTAATGATTTAAAAAAAAAAAATTCTTTTTAATTGTTTATATATCTTTAAATGAACAAGATAAAAAAAACATTCAGATATGATATGGGGACAATTTTCAGTGGAAAACTAGAGGGCAACAGTACTTGTGCAAAGTTCAGAATGATAACTTCCAAAATGAGTGTGCTACATGACATTTATCATGAAGTCACCCTGGCCAAATTGGTGAAGGTATACATTTTGAAACAAATACTATATACAAATACCAAAATGGTATTCTAACACCCCCCCAAAAAATGGGAAAAATATAAAGAAAAATATATATACATTTACAAATAACATGCGTAACTATATACACACTTTCATATTTGGGAAGACCCTCAGTCCTCTATCAATACAAATCAATTTATTATAGCCCTCAAGAGTAAATATGAACAGTTTACCTCTAGATGGCCGGGAGGTGTGGCGCCGAGACCAGCAGAGGTCCAGCTGGATGAACCAGCTTCAGAGGGGGATGGAACACCATGGGATGGACACGTTGGCGGCAGACACACGCATCTCGACCATGCTCCCTCTAATCCATAATATGTAGACTGAGTTGAGGAAGCATGCGCTGGAGGAAGTATAGCCAATGTGTACTTTACACATTTCATTACATTTTTATATATTGCAAATAAATGTAAAACAATTCACAAATAATATTTTATATTATTAATTTCAAACAACGGCATTAGCATGAGAAGAAACTTACCAGTCCAAAACAAGTCCTCTCTGTTCAAAAAATATGCTTCCATTTGAGTCATGGTCGCTAACTGAGTCGTCTTCCAAAGCATATGTTTCCTTTCACGATCAATTCCTTCTATAATTTTTGTCTACATTCGTATATCTAGTCTTAGATTTAGCTTTCCCTGACTTATTCGCCATGATTTTCGATATATAAACATCTGAAGATGCTTGTTACCGAAACATTTCTGTGCGTATGAGTTTGGCTACTTCCAGTATGGAACTTCTTGACGATCTTTACGCCGGAGTTTACACATGGGTTGGTCTTCCAAAACACAAACATTAGATATTGCCGTTTACCTCTGCTCATTGGCTATCTACCCAGCTAGATTTCAAGACGATCAGTGGTCATTGGGTTAATACAGTCAATCAACAAAACGCGGTCATATAATTGTGGCACAATGAGGTCGTTACTTGTTGTCTTCCAATTGTTTTTTTGGGGTCAATACGTTCCGCGAAATGACCATTATAAACTATGAAACACCCCTTCTCTCCTCCACATATAAGCCCTTGATGAAAATGAACCTTCTGTTCCGAGGCGATAGGACGACGGTCATACGTTAAAAAGGACTAACATGTCAACTACAGAACTAAGCCAACCTCAGCGTGAGCTTTAGTTGTGAATGGTTTGAACTTTGACCTCTATTCTCTAAAGAAGTGAGACATCCTAGCCGTTTAGTTAGCAACCCAGCTGTAAACATGGGCTAGGAAAGGACGGACAAAGAAACCAGTCTAACACACAACGAAGACTTACAACGTATCCAATTTACCACCAGAGATATTCTTTCGAGACAGAAGATCTCTGTTGGCCAACACGGCCAGCATCTACGACCAACCTACCGAAGCGCAGCTCAGAGTAAATATTTATTGCATTTTTTTTTCCAAATGGGCTTTAATTTAGAATGCATAGACACTGTATTTACATAGCAGCTTCTCCCTTTGTTCTCAGTCTTCCGCTTTTCACTCAAACCCAACCCCTTCCTTTGTGTAACAGCCGTCATGTCGGCTCCGTCCACCAGGGACGTTTTCTGTATGACATCATTTGCATTCTGTGTATATGTAATTCTGTGTGATTAGTTAGGTATTTATAATAAATATTAAACCCAATTTGTATTGCTGATTCAACTTGTTAGCCAGGGTTCGTGAAGAAACCAAGAATTTACAACTTTCAGATGAGACTGAAATAAGGTGACGATTAATATTGACTGCTATTGATGTAAAATATTACTAGGTCTTTCAGAGTTTATTCGAAGATAACAGCTCTATAAACACTCTTTCGCGGTGCCCGACTTTCTAGTTAATTACATTCATGATTAGCTCAATCAGGTAATATTAATTACAGAGAAAGGATTTTATAGAATAGCATGTCATATCACTTAATCCGGCATAGCAAAGACACGGCACTGTTCTACATGTGCTAATTAGAGTTGAATGTTTATGCTCTTCATGTTTTTGTTTGTATCTATTATCTTATTTTATTATTGTTTTTTGTTGTTGATTATACACCTTGTGGGTGGGGGCAATGGTTAACAAATGGGAGAAGACTAGTATTTTGTAATTGAATTCCTCATTGTACAGTATATAAGAATATATCATATATGTTGCCAAAAAAGTTTGACTGTTATTGTTTCCCTTCAATAAAACTCATCAAACTACTTTCTGCACATTTCTGCTACTTTCTTAGGCTATACAAGTGCTATCTCTTGCTAAACAATTTATGTTTACACCTATGAAGTACCTTTAGCAAATATAATAATAAAACCTCTACTTTAGTGAAGTGTCACGTCCTGACCATAGAAAGCCTGTATTTTCTATGGTAGAGTAGGTCAGGGCGTGACTAGGGTTTTAGTCTAATTGATTATTTTTCTATGTGGGTTCTAGGTTTATTTTCTATGTTGGGGTTTGTGTATAATTCCCAATTAAAGGCAGCTGGTAATCGTTGTCTCTAATTGGGGATCATACTTAAGTTGCATTTTCCACCTGTGGGTTATGGAATATTGTTTTGAGTAAGTGTATCAGCATCTCCTTTGTTTCTTTGTTTGTTTGTTTTGCTAAGTTTCACTATTAAATATTGTTGGAACTTAATGACGCTGTGCCTTGGTCCGTCTATACAAACAATCGTGACATGAAAAAAACAAGTATGACAAGTGTGTTGTAATAAAAAACGAGTGGTGTCCACTGATTAAATGCTTTCTGCATTGTGAAGAGGGAAAACCCAGTTATTCACAAAGTTTGTGATGAATGACAGGTTGTTTCTTCATGCAAAATAGACTTGTGGTTTAGAATTAAATGAAGCGGGTTAATTTGAAGGGTTTATTGAAGACCGTTGGGACAAGGGGAGTATACAGAATGTTAAGACTACACCAGGGTTAAAGATGTTGYGAACAGGTTTCCTATCAGATAGTACACGTGAAGAGGATGTAGCTCAATGCCAGAGGCTATACTTTACCCATTAGTCACTGGGCTGCGTCCTAAACAGCACCCTATACCCTACACAGGGTATTACTTCTGATCAGAACCCATAGAGCCCTGGTCAAAAGTAGTGCACTATATAGGGAATAGTGTGCCATTTGGGACGCAGKCACAGCCTGGTTTTCCTGGTTCCTTTGTTCTTATCCTGAGGCTATGTGTCTTATCACTACAGATCAGACAGTGTGATAGACACCAGGCCATGTGTAGGATAGAACGGACGAGTGGAAACAAGGCCATCTCTACACCACACGCACACAACGCGAAGGTCATCTCTACACCACTCACACTAATGCACTCGCCTTGTAAGGTTAAAGTGAGTTACAGTATAGGGATGGTTTGGTGACTAACAAGACATGTCTCTGAAGCTAGTTTCTGTCCATTCTGTTGGGTTTCCTGTCTTGCCTATTTACTGTCACAGTGTTACCGTAATGTGTGTGTGTGTGTGTGTGTGTGTGCATCTGTGTGTATACACCTCTGCTTGGCCAACTCCCTCTTTCTCTGACACTGCTCGTCCCGGTCTCTCTCCAGCTGTTGTCAGAGTTCTTCACTCTGGCGTATGTAGCATTGGGCTGCTCTCTCGTCTGCTTGCAGACCCCTCCTGTCTCAGCGTCCAGTATTTATGCTGCAGTAGTTTATGTGTCGGGGGGCTATGGTCAGTCTGTTATATCTGGAGTATTTCTCCCATCTTATCCGGTGTCCTGTGTGAATTTAAGTAAGCTCTCTCTAATTATCTCTCTCTTTCTTTCTCTCTTTCTCTCTTTCTTTCTTTCTTTCTCTCTCTCGGAGGACCTGAGCCCTAGAACCATGCCTCAGGACTACCTGGCCTGATGACTCCTTGCTGTCCCCAGTCCACCCGGCCGTGCTGCTGCTCCAGTTTCAACTGTTCTGCCTGCGGCTATGGAACCCTGACCTGTTTACCGGACGTACTACCTGTCCCAGACCTGCGGTTCTCAACTCTCTAGAGACAGCAGGAGCTGTAGAGATACTCTCAATGATCAGCTATGAAAAGCCAACTGACATTTACTCCTGAGGTGCTGACCTGTTGCACACTCGACAACCACTGTGGTTATTATTATTTGACCCTGCTGGTCATCTATGAACATTTGAACATCTTGGCCATGTACTGTTATAATCTCCACCCGGCACAGACAGAAGAGGACTGGCCACCCCTCATAGCCTGGTTCCTCTCTAGGTTTCTTCCTAGGTTCTGACCTTTCTAGGGAGTTTTTCCTAGCCACTGTGCRTCTACACCTGCATTGCTTGCTGTTTGGGGTTTCAGCTTATGTAAGAAGGGCTTTATAAATACATTTGATTGATTGATTACAGCAGCTCAGCCTCGTGAAGGACATGCAGCTTTTTCAGCTTCCACTTGTGTTTACAGATCAGCTTTTGGACCTCTGGCTCCAGACCTGATTTTTCATGAAATATGTTATAAAATTGCTAAACTTCTCTCTGCCTCATGGCAAAATGTTTAGAATTGCAGAAAGCTTGCTTCAAAACGGCAACATTTCCTATACTCCCCATGAAAAAATTTCTGGAATTTTATGAATTTACTTTAAAACTATTTATTTCCACCGTCAAGAGTGGGGGCCACTAAAATATTTAGCCCGCGAGGTGGAGGCGGGGCTATACTAAGATCTTGTTTAACGCCCCAAAAGGCTAGGGCCTTTCCTGATTGGTAGAAAGATATTTGTATTCTGATTTCTGGTTTWGTAAAGCAGAGAAATAGACTAAGTGGTGAAAATGTCAGAGAAAACATAATTGATGATGTTACTAAAACATCTGTATCGCTTGATTGGTAGAATATATTTCTGTTCTGATTTCAGATTTGAACAGCAGAAAAGTAGACAAAGGCCTCAGACACACCCATAGTGTTTGCTGGCTGAGAGTACTTAGCACCTACGAAGGTAATTTGCGAACTAATTTAGCATGTAGAATCGTGTAAAAAATGATGGCAGTCAGCATCTGGGAGATGTCCAACATTCTTTTCACAGTAAACAGCCTAACTTTAAAATCTTAAGGCTCGCCACACATCGCATTGAATGTGGATCTAGCATTCATCTGCCGATCATCCAGCAAGCTGTGTTTTAGGGACCATCCGCTGTAGACGCTGACTGCCATCATTTTTTACACGATTCTACATGCTAAATTAGTTCGCAAATTACCTTCGTAGGTGCTACGAATGGGACCTTTATAAAGTTGAAGAAATCCAATGAAAGTGGATGAGTTTTTTGGGGTGGAGGAGGACAGGTTTAAGGTTTAATAGTATAAATATTATCAAAACAATTCTGCACCAACAATAAAGTTCTAAAGAATAATCATTTTTTAATTTCATTTTTTACATTATTTAATCTTAGGACTTTTGTTGTTCAAGTCCCACTAAATAAGGCCCGCTAAATGGTAAAAGTCCCAATAAATAAGGCCCACAAAATGATAAAGTCCCACTAAATAAGTTCTACCACTAAATGATAAAAGTCCCACTAAATAAGGCCCACTAAATGATAAAAGTCCCACATAAATAAGCCCACTAAAATGATAAAAGTCCACTAAAATAGGCCACAAAATGATAAAAGTCCCACTAATAAGGCCACTAAATGATACAAAGTCCCACTAATAAGGCCCACTAAAATGATAAAAGTCCCACTAAATAAGGCCCACTAAATGATAAAAGTCCCACTAAATAAGCCACTAAATGTAAAAGTCCCACTAAATAAGGGCCCACTAAATGATAAAAGTCCCACTAAATAAGGCCCACAAATGATAAAAGTCCCACTAAATAAGTCCACTAAAATAATAAAAGTCCCACTAAATAAGTCCACTAAATATAAAAGTCCCACTAATAAGGCCCACAAATGATAAAAGTCCCACTAAATAAGGCCCACTAAATGATAAAGTCCACCTAAATAAAGTCCACTAAATGATAAAAGTCCCACTAAATAAGGCCCACAAAATGATAAAAGTCCCACTAAATAAGTACCACTAAATAATAAAAGCCACTAAATAAGTACCACTAAATAATAAAAGTCCCCTAAATAAGTACCATTAAATAATAAAAGTCCCACTAAATAAGTACCATTAAATAATAAAAGTCCCACAAAAAGACCCACTAAATAATAAAAGTCCCACTAAATAAGACCCACTAAATAATAAAAGTCCCAATAAATAAAAAAGTACCACTAAATGATAAAAAGTCTGAAATAAGTTGTAAATTAAAGTGTGACTGCTTTCGCAAGTTACACTAATTAAGTTGACCCTCGACACTGAACTTGGGTCCGTTTCAGATATTTTCCTCCCTAGTAAGATTTAGTGGAGATTAGTGTAGGTAAGTAGTTCCTAGAACCTGCCTTAGGGGCAACTTCAACTGAATCCCCCCTCTCTCACCTTTCACAGTGATCTCTGATCTTCTTGGTCTTCCCATGGATCCACTCTTCTCCCTGCGGACCTTTTCCGTGGCGTTAACTCTTTCAGCTTCTTAATCTCCTGGTAGCGACACCATCTCTGGACATCTTCCACCATCTCTGTGACATCATCCCACCATCTCTGTGACATCGTCCACCATCTCTGGACATCATCCACCATCTCTGTGACATCGCTCCACCATCTCTGTGACATCTTCCACCATCTCTGTGACATCGTCCATGACAAAGGTGCCTCAAGGAAACATCATGAGTACTTTCAGTTGGCCACAGA
Organism: Salvelinus sp. IW2-2015; assembly: GCF_002910315.2. Classification (NCBI taxonomy): domain Eukaryota; kingdom Metazoa; phylum Chordata; class Actinopteri; order Salmoniformes; family Salmonidae; genus Salvelinus; species Salvelinus sp. IW2-2015. The sequence continues at coordinate 38,987,264 of NC_036856.1, read as the reverse complement.
TTAGTCCTCTGTAGCTCAGCTGGAAAACATGGCTCTCGCAATACCAGGTTAGTGGATTAAATTCCCGGGACCACCCGCATGTACACGGCACCACCCGTATCGGTACCACGGGACCACCCCGTATGTACCCGGACCACCCGTATGTCACACGGGACCACCCGTATGTACACGGGACCACCCGTATGTATGTACACTGGACCACCCGTATGTACCAACCCACCCGTATGTACACGGGACCACCCGTCAGTATGTACACTGGGACCACCCGTATGTGACACGGACCACCCGTATGTACACGGGACCACCCGTATGTACACTGGACCCCCCCGTATGTACACCGGGACCACCCGTATGTACACTGGACCACCCGTATGTACACGGGACCACCCGATGTACACGAGACCACCCGTATGTACACGGGACCACCCGATGTAACTGGGACCACCCGTATGTACACGGGCACCACCCGTATGTACACGGGACCACCCGTATGTACACGGGACCACCCGTATGTACACTGGACCACCCGTATGTACACTGACCACCCTATGTACATTGTTTTATTAAATGTATACACGCAGTATGTCGCTTTGGATACAAGCGTCTGCTACATGGCATAATATTATTAGGCTACATCTCATGTTACCAATAATAGATGGAGTGTGCAGTAATCAGACATACATATATTCATAGTATATGCAAACGTGAAAGGTTTGTGAGGCTACATTGCACAAGAGGGAAAAGGTTATGAAAGAATAGTGGTTATGTGTTTTAATGGGGTAAGAACTGAACCGCAGACAGACAAGGGCTGAGAGAACAGTGTAGAGTTAGTCAGCTGACAGGGGACAGGGTTTAATAAACTGTCATAAAAGTCCACTGACAGACAGACCATACCAGGATAGACTCATGCGTAGACAAAACAGGGACGCAACGTTTTGTTACGTTCAGATAGAAAATATGTTATTGAGAATAATGAATTACGTCATTTCTATTCATAGCATTTCTATCTGCAACAATTAAAAAAATGTTGGTACTGAACATGGCCCTTATTCTCATCTGACTCCTTTACAGCTCTTGTTGTGGATGGCTCCAGCCTGCCACCTAGTGGCCTTGACAGAGGATGTCAGTTCTGTAACTGTGTGTGTGTGTGGTGTGTGTGTTTGTGTTGTGTGTGGTGTGTGTGTGTGTGTGTGTGTGTTGTGTGTGTGTGTGTGTGTGTGTGTGTGTGTGTGTGTGTGGTGTGTGTGTGCGCGTTGTACCTGCTCTATAAAGGTGAAGTGTCTCTGGATAGTGACCTCGTACTTCTCCAGTGAAGTTCCTACTCAGCTCCTTCTCTGTCTCCTTAACATGTCTCACTGTTAGCGCCCTCTGCTGAGAAGAGAGGGAGGAAGGGAGAGGGAGAGAGGGAGAAGGAAAGAAGAATGAAAAGGAGGACAGCTTGGGCAGCGGCCTGATTTAATTTGGCCCCCAAAGTTGTAAATAATTGTTATTTCAATTTGGAACAGGTTGAGATGAGGTAAAGATTTGATAAGGGTTTAAAAGGTCCAATGCAGCCATTTTAATCTCAATACCAATTCATTTCTCGGTAACAATTAAAAGTGCAATATGTAGAAATTGCTCCGCCACTTTCCTGGTTGCTAAAAATTCTAGTAGCCTAATTTCAGTTTGTGACAAAACAAGCAAGTCTATTGTAGAGAATCATTGTACCATCTAAACCGCTGTGAAAAATATTTTACATGACCAAAAATATTGTATTTTCAGCTGTTTGAAGCTGGTGTACAAAACTGAAAATAAAGCATGGGAAGCATAGAAATAGAGCACATAGAAGAGATCTAACGGTTCTTAGACTTTTAATCAGAATGACATAGACCCACCCACTTTGGAGCCAGACCCACCCACTTTGGAGCCAGGCCCACCCACTTTGGAGCCAGGCCCACCCACTTTGGAGCCAGAACCACCCATTTTGGAGTCAGGCCCACCCACTTGAGCCAGACCCACCCACTTTGGAGCCAGGCCCACCCACTGGTTTTTCCCCACAAAAGGGCATCATTACAGACATAAATACTCCTCAGATCATGCTTTTAAATCAGCTTCTTGATATGCCACACCTGTCAGGTGACTGGATTATCTTGTCAAAAGAAAAATYCTCACTAACAGGGATGTAAACAAATTTGAGCACAACATTTCAAGCTTTTTGTGTGTATGGAACATTTCAGGTATATTTTATTTCAGCTCATGAAACATGGGACCAACACTTTACATGTTGTGTTATATTTTTGTTCAGTATAGAAACCCCTCATTGTCAGTATTGGTTGTTGGTCTAGTTCAGAAATGAGGGGGGGCCCGTGTACTATTTTAATAGCAGTATTCTCAAGTTAATATCTGGATAAGGACATTGAGTGAGTTTCCCCCCACCCCTTTGTGTGAACCTGAGGTGACTTCTCCATCTCATCCAGGAAGCTCATGATGTTCTGTAGCTTGGTATCTCAATGCTACCGCACGGCAAGCGGTACCGGAGCGCCATGTCTAGGACCAAAAAGCTTCTTAACAGCTTCTACCCCCAAGCCATAAGACTGCTGAACAATTAATCAAATGCCCCCCCTCCCTCCATTTGTTTTGTACACTGCTGCTAGTCTGTTTATTATCTATGCATAGTCACTTCACCCCTATCTACATGTGCAAATGACCTCAGCTAACCTGTACCCCCGCACATTGACTCGGGAACGGTATCCCCTGTATATAGCCTCGTTATTGTTATATTGTCTTACTTTTTATTTTATTTAGTAAATATTTTCTTAACTCTTCTTGAATTGCGCTGTTGGTTAAGGGCTTGTAAGTAAGCATTTCACGGTAAAGTCTACACTTGTTGTATTCGGCGCATGTGACAAATAAAGTTTGATTTGAATGTAGAGCGCCCCCATCTGGCAGCACAGGTGTATGGATCAGCTGGCCATGGCGCTCCAGGTTATCAGTGGTCAGAGAGTTGGAGTGTCAGTGCTGAAGGAAGAAAACACACATATATATATATATTTGACCAAAGGGGGTTTGAACTTGAATCTCCTGGCGTAACAAGACTTTGTTAGCTCATTGCGCTAAAGGCTGAAGTTAGAGTACACATCAGGTAGTTCAACTCTATTGGATTACAAGGCATTAACAAGAGGTGAATACAGTTGTGAAACAGGACTGGATAGATGAAAATAATACGGTGAGAAACGTGAGAGAAAAATTGCTTACAATTCCAAGTAGCTTTAGATCTGCTACGGACAGAGAGAAGGGTACAACTTACTGCGGGGATTATCAACTGGATTCGGCCGCGGGCCGAGCGGATGGGCAGGGAGCAGGAACATAATTACAAATCACTTCACACAGATATAATATTTTATGCAAAAAATGATCATTTCAAACCTTGTTTCCATTTTGATTCCGATCTTTCTATTATGTGTGGGAATACTTGGAAACAGAAGAGTACTTCTCCCTGCGGTAGCTCTTGGGTTCAGACAYCCTCTCTGGTTCTTCTAGCAGGTTCAGCATGTCTATTATACAGGGGGTGGGCAATTCCAGTCCTCAGGGGCCTGATTGATGTCCCAGTTTTGCCTCAGCTCCAGCTAACATACCTGACTCAAATAATCACCTAATCATGATCTTCAGTTTAGAATGCAATTAGTTTAAGTTCTTACGGATCATTGGTACGCTAGTGTCCCACCTCGACAACATCCGGTGAAATTGCAGAGTGCGAAATTCAAAAATACAAACATTTGTAATATTAAACATTCATGAAAATACAAGTGTTATACATCGGTTAACAGATTCACTTCTTGTTAATCCAACCGCTTTGTCAGATTTCAAAAAGGCTTTACGGTGAAAACATACCATGTGATTATCTGAGGAGACGCCCCGCGTATGTCACGCCCTGACCTTAGAGATCCTTTTTATGTCTCTATTTTGGTTTGGTCAGGGCGTGAGTTGCGGTGGGCATTCTATTGTTTTGTGTTTCTATGATTTCTATTCTATGATTTTTCTATTTCTATGTTTTGCCGGGTATGGTTCTCAATATCAGGGACAGCTGTCTATCGTTGTCTCTGATTGGAGACCATACTTAGGTAGCCTTTTTCCCACCTGTCTTTGTGGGAGGTTGACTTTTTTTGTTTGTTTTTTCACTTTATTTAACCAGCGTAGCTAGTTGAGAACAAGTTCTCATTTGCAACTGCGACCTGCCAAGATAAAGCAATCAGCAGTGTGAACAGACAAACAGAGTTACACTATGGAAGTAAACATAACAAGTCAATAACATTTGGTTAGAAAAAAAGGAATCTATATACAATGTGTGCAAAAAGGCATGAGGTAGGCAATAAATCGAATAATTACAATTTAGCAGATTAACATTGGAGTAATAAATTCATCAGATGATCAGTGCGAAGAAGAGACTACTGGTGTGCAAAAGAGCAGAAACAAGTAAAAAAATAAAAGCAGTATGGGGGGTGATGTAGGTAAATTGGTGTGAGGTAGTTTAACAGGATGGACTATGTACAACGGCAGCGAATGGTTAGCTTGCTCGGATAGCAGATTTTTAAAGTTGTTGGAGGAGATAAAAGTTCTCCCAACTTTCAGAGATTTTTGCAATTTCGTTCCAGTCGCAGGCCCAGCAGAGAACTGGAAGAAAGGCGTCCAAATGAGGTTGTGCTTTAGGATGATACAAGTGAGATACACCTGGCTGAGCGCTGTGCTGCGGGTGGGTGTAGCCATCAGTGACCACGTGAACTGAGATAAGGCGGCACTTTACCTAGCATAGCCTTTGTAGATGACCCTGGAGCAGTGGTCTGACGCACGAACATGTAGCGAGGGCCAGCAGACTAGGGCAACGGTCGCAAGTGGTGGGTCGTATTTAAGGTGGCTTTATAACAACAAGAATGGCACTGTGTGATAAACTGCATTCCAGTTTGGCTGAGATAGAGTATTGGAAAGCTATTTTGTAGAATGACATCGCCGAAGGTCGAGGATCGTAGGATAGCTCAGTTTACTAGGGGTAAGTTGTGCGCACGAGTACCAGTGAGTCGAAGGAGGCTATTCGTTGCGAAATTAGAAGTCCGATTCTTGATTTGATTTTTGACTTGAGATGTTCTGATATGAGCTCTGGGAAGGAGAGTTGTGCAGTCTAGCCCAGACACTAGGTTACTATATAGATGTCCACATATTCTAGGTCGAAACCCGTCCAGGTTGGTGATGCTGTCGGCGCGTGCGGGCGATGATCAGGATCAGCCGAAGCGATATGAAAACGATGCATTTGGTTATATACTAGCGTTTAAAGAGCAGTCGGAGGTCCACGGTATAGGAGTGTGATAGTGCATTTGGAATACTCGTTTGGAGTCGATTAATGGAAGCATGCCAATGTGTCCAACGGAAGGGTCCTGAAAGATTACTAGTAGAATGGTAGTCGTCTGCGTAGAGGCCTGGATCAGGAGAATCGTCGCCCGCAGCAAGAGCAACATCGTACGCTGATGTTATCACATGAGAAGATCGCCCGAGAATTGAACCCTGTTGTACCGCCCATAGAGACTGCCGAGAGGAACCGACCAAACATGAACCTCCCGATTGTGCACATCTGAAACTCGCTGTCTTGCAAACGATAGTTGGTGAAACCAGGGCAAGCAGTCATTAGACAAAAACCGAGCTACTGAGTCTTGGCGTTCGATAAAGAAACTATGTGCATTTCGTACAGAGTCGAAAGGCCTTGGCACCAGCGGTCGAAACGAAGACGCGCCAGCAGCAACCGTCAGCTTCAATGTTCCAATCTTTATCCGAATGCAGGTTAGTGATAGCTCGCGTGTTTAAATACCCTTGACGTGGTGAGCAGGCTGCACCCTAACGGGTTGACGCTCGGTAGAAGACCGGACTGTCACACGAGTAAGTTACGCGCTGGGATTCGAGTAAATTGGCCTCAGGATCTCTATATAGTTGGACTTTGGCTTTGCGAAGACCCTAGATAGCGGCAGGATGGATTAAATGCGTGCTGTAAACAGTTTTGGTCCAGTGGTGTCTCCCCCTGTTGAAGGGGACAGCGGATGACCCGCCTGGCGAGCTTACTCCCAATGCCTCGTGCGGAGTCTCAGGTGTTAATACAAGAAGAGACCATAACTGCGCCCAAATGAACAGGCTGGTATTCAACTACAGGGGTTGCGACCGACTATGATGGCGGCTGACAGTTTTCAGAAATAAGGATGCCAGATATAGTCGAAGCCCAGCTTGATTTGTATGGGTTCCAGGTTTTTCCAAGACTCTTTTTCAGAACATCTGCTAATCTGGATATGGGTAAAGGAGAAGCTGGGAGGCTTGGGCGGAAGTAGCAGCCGGGGGGGCGGGCTGTTGCGCCATAGGCGCCGCTTGAGTCCCAGGAGGAAGCATGGCCACATTGAGAAATGTTTGTTTGAAGTTTTCATTATCGACGGACCTATCAGTGGGACGTGTACCTAGCCTCAGTGCAGTGGGCAGCTGGGAGGAGGTGCTCTTTTTTTCATGGACTTTATCAGAATATATCCCAGAACTTTTTGGAGTTAGAGCTTACAGATGCAAATTTCTGCTTGAAAACTGGCCTTTGCTTTCTGACGACTGCCGTGTATTGGTCCTGACTTCCCTGAAACAGTTGCATTATCGCGGGGGCTCTTCGATGCCTATTGCAGTTCGCCACATGATGTTTTTGTGGCTGGTCTGAGGGCCAGTCAGGTTCTTTGGAGTGAACCAAGCGGCTACTATCTGTTCTTGGTTCTGCATTTTATTGAACGGAGCATGCTTTGTCTCTAATATGATGAGGAAGTACTTTTAAAGACATGACCAGGCATCCTCAATGACGGATGGGTCCAATATCCTTCCAGGACGGTCACCGGGGCCAGGTCGATTAGAAAGGCCTGCTTCGCAGACAGTGTTTTGAGCGTTTGACAGTGATGAGGAATGGTCGTTTGACGCGGACCGTTGGCGGCATACAGGCAATGAGCAAGTTGATCGCTGAAGATTTCTTTGATTGAAGACAGGCCAGAGGTTATTTGCTAGAGGGTCAGAAGTTCGGTCAGATAATGTCTATTAGGGTGCCCCATGGTTTTACGATTCTAGGGTGTTACCGGTGGGTTCCTTGATGATTTGTGTAGATTGAGGGCATCAGCTGGATTGAGGCTGCCGGGGGTGTTAAGGCATTATCCCATGTTTAGTCACCTAAACACGAAAAACTCTTGAAGCTAGCATGGGAGAGCGATCAATTCACAGATGTTCCAGTGCACAGCTGGGAGCTGAGGGGG
>NC_036856.1:38961998-38979881 GCF_002910315.2 Salvelinus sp. IW2-2015 | reverse complement strand
AGAGATCATTGGTAATCATGTTCCGGTAGTTCTACTACGTCCAAGGTCTGGCCCCTCACGAGAATTAGTAGATCAGTGTAACACATTGTCACAGTGCTAGTCAGATGAACTAGACTAACCTAGATCCCAAGCTGGGCCCATTGTGTTATGTTTAATACGTCATGTATTGTCAAGCTAGCCAAGTATTTACTCATGTTCTATTGTAAGTCTTTAGCTGTCGACAAGTTGTACATCTAAGCCAGCTGGCATTCTTCGAAACTTTGAATCTGTATCAAAAACTGCGAGTCAATCGCTAGCCCAGCTTTGCATTGTAGTCCCTTAGTAACTGTACCTCCTTAGTCATCTAGTCCAGTACATGGTGTAATCTGTGTCCTTGTTAACCGTCATCTAGCCAGCTGCATTGTGTCTAATTCTGCCAACTAACAGCTAAACTTAGGTTTAAGGCAGTTTATATAATCGCATGATGTAGACACGTTACCTCAGATTACTGAGTACGTTCTACCAACCCCACTACCTACTATAATCTAAGTAACCGAGCTCAGATTTGTCTAACAATCGCCAGAATAGTGACACAAGCCAAGCCGGGGATGTCTCGCGAAGAGGCTTAACGGATCTAATTCAAGCCCCCCCGACATACCGTGTTAACTTGATTCAGATTACGATGGGTAGCATATAAAGCTTTTTAGAGCTATTCATAAGTCTTTGTTTACTCTATAAAGTGTCAGGTATACCTAGACAATTCTACCAGCCACACAGACTATCAGAATAGAGTCATAGTAGGCAGAGTCCTTCAGAATCGATATACCTAGGACCGAATATCCTTACAACCCCCACTTACCACCATTCATTATTAGCGAGCCACAAAGGAGGAGACTAGACATTCTTTTCATACAGCACATTCTTGAACTACTAATCAGATTAGGCCCATAAAGGGATATGAGTAAAGAGAATCACGAGAGCGCTTTTCAACCACCACTTCACAAACCTCCCGGATCTATCAGCCATTTAGGAGACAAATGGGAGGTCAGGCGCACCACTGTGAGACTTGACACTCTGTACCACCCACATACCACTAATGCCGACACAGGTAGTTATTAGGCAGAGTATTAAAGAGGAGACGTATCGGGGTGACTCGACCCACGCCACTAATTCCTGTCATCACCATGCAGTATTTATTATGAAGCCATAAAGGAGGGGACTAGAGCAAATACAACCACCTACAACCTACCTATCAGATCGTGTAGTAAGACAACCGGACAGCCGGACGCAGACTAGAGACATCTACCACCCCAGGCGTTACACCTATCAGGATATATTAAGTTATAAAGGAGACTAGACGATCAACCAACCCAACAACCTTAGCAGATTAGAGGCCAAATAGGGTTTGAGGACTAGACATCTACCAGCCCGAGTACTACCACTATCAGAATTAGAGCCATGAGAGGGGAGACTAGATATTACGCACCCCCACTTACCACCATCTTTACTATTGAGAGTGCCACAGAATAGCGCGAGATTAGGCCATAGGGGTGGAAGACTAGACAATCTACAGATTGTAACGATACGCCAACGCATGCCTAGGAGAGTGAACTTAAGGAACAACATCTCATTTCGCAACCCCTCCCTATCATAACCCTACTGGTCCCTATCAGATTAGAGATATTAAGTAGGACTAGATCAAATTCTACCACACCTTACCTAGTCATTTTCTAGCCAGCTGCATTGTGTTTTTTTTTAAATCGTCTTGTCATTGTATAAGTCATCTCAGCAGACGTGCCCAATTTGTTTTGTTGATTAATCGTGTCCTAGTTCAAACTCAGCCAGCGTGCCATTCGCAGTGTAACTGTCCTGGTTTAGTCATCCTAACCAGCTGCCCCATGTACTTTTATAATTCTGTCCTTGAGTCATTCTAGGCCAGAACGTTATACGGTTTGCATTGTTTTTTTTGTAATCTTGTGCCTTAAAGGTTAGATATTCATCTAGCCAGCCTTTGCATGTTGAATCTGTCCCCGGTAGTGATTCAAAAACTAGCCAGCTGCAGTGTTAGTTTGTTGTTTCTGTGTATCTTAGTTGTTGTAACTTTGTCCTGGTAGTCATCTAGCCGCCCAGAGTAACATTGTTGTTAATTCTGGTCCATGTAGATAGATAAGTGCATCTATTTTTAGGCCCCGCGAGGCTGCGATCGATGTGGTTTGGGTTTGTCTTTGGCGTCAACCTATTTTAATCTTGTCATTTTTTAAATTTAGTCTCATTCATCCTAGCCACGATCGTGTTCCCACTCTGTAGCGTGGTTCTCTGGTCGCGCGTTCTGTCTGGCATTGTCTTTGATGAGTTACAGCTACCGTGTAATATTCATGGGTTCCCTTTTTGCTAGGTCAATGTCTTACCATGCCCACACGCTGACATTGTGTAATCTGTCCTGTAGTCATCTAGCCAGTTACATTGTGTAATCTGTCCTGTAGTCATCTAGCCAGCTGCATGTTGTTGTTAATTCTGTCCTGTAGTCATCTAGCCAGCTGCATTGTGTAATCTGTCCTGTAGTCATCTAGCCAGCATATGTTGGTAAGTCTTGTCCTGTAGTCATCTAGCCAGTGCATTGTGTAACTTCCTGTAGTCATCTAGCCAGCTGCATTGTGTAATCTGTCCTGTAGTCATCTAGCCAGCTCATTGTTGTAATCTGTCCTGTAGTCATCTAGCCAGTACATTGTGTAATCTGTCTCTGTAGTCATCTAGCCAGCTGCATTGTGTAATCTGTCCTGTAGTCATCTAGCCAGCTGCTTGTGTAATCTGTCCTGTAGTCATCTAGCCAGTCTGCATTGTGTAATCTGTCCTGTAGTCATCTAGCCAGCTGCATTGTGTAATCTGTCCTGTAGTCATCTAGCCAGCTGCATGTGTAATCTGTTCTGTAGTCATCTAGCCAGTTACATTGTGTAATCTGTCCTGTAGTCATCTAGCCAGCTGATTGTGTAATCTGTCCTGTAGTCATCTAGCCAGTTACATTGTGTAATCTGTCCTGTAGTCATCTAGCCAGCTGCATTGTGTAATCTGTCCTGTAGTCATCTAGCCAGCTGCATTGTGTAATCTGTCTGTAGTCATCTAGCCAGTTACATTGTGTAATCTGTCCTGTAGTCATCTAGCCAGCTGCATTGTGTAATCTGTCCTGTAGTCATCTAGCCAGTACATTGTGTAATCTGTCCTGTAGTCATCTAGCAGCTGCGTTGTGTAATCTGTCCTGTAGTCATCTAGCCAGCTGCATTGTTGTAATCTGTCCTGAGTCATCTAGCCAGCTGCGTTGTGTAATCTGTCCTGTAGTCATCTAGCCAGCTGCATTGTGTAATCTGTCCTGTAGTCATCTAGCCAGCTGCATTGTGTAATCTGTCCTGTAGTCATCTAGCCAGCTGCATTGTGTAATCTGTCCTGTAGTCATCTAGCCAGCTCGCATTGTGTAATCTGTCCTGTAGTCATCTAGCCAGCTACATTGTGCAATCACATGGGATAATCTTACCGTGGTGTGAGAAAGTATCGTAATGGGATAATGCCTTACTGCGGTGTTAGAAGAATCCAATACTTTAACTTGTATGTGGTACAAATCACATTATTGTGGAAGGTCCTCCTCTAAGAGTATGAATCAGGCTGTTTGAGAAGGTTTGAATCCTAAGCAACCTGCCTACACAGTGAAGTACAATACCAACATAGTTACTGTAGTAGGTCAAAGCATTGTTGTGCCCCTGTGAATTTCCTTTATTTTTCAGCTTCAGACCAATGCCTACTTCTCACTTAAAAATGTATTTATTTGTTTTTAATTGTATTATATATTGAACAAAACAAGAGTGTAAAAAAGAAAAGCTCTAAAGCTTTATGCCACAATGAATACTGCCCTGTAGCACTCACATCTGTAATCATGAAATACTTTGAAAGGTTGTTTAAGGCACACATCAACACATCATCCCAGACACCCTAGACCCACTCCAATTTGCACACCGCACCAACAGATCCATAGATGAAGAAAATTAAATTGCTCTCCACCCTGCCCTCACCAACCTAAATAAGAGGATCACATGTGAGAATGCTGTTCATTGACTACAGCTCAGCGTTCATCACCATTGTTCCCTCCAATCTCGTCACCAAGCTTAGGGCTCTGGGTCTGAACACCTCCCTCTGCAATTGGATCCTGGACTTCCTGATGGGCCTCACCACAATGACCCTCAGGGTGTCCCACAAGGTTGTGTGCTTAGTCCCCTCTTGTACTCCCTGTTCACCCATGACTGCGTGGCAACGCACGACTCCCAACACCATCATTAAGTTTGCTGATGACACACGACGGTGGTAGGCCTGATCACCGGCGACGATGAGACAGCCTGCAGAGAGGAGGTCAGTGCCCTGGCAGTGTGGGGCCAGAAAAACAACATCTCCCTCAATGTCAGTAAGACCAAAGAGCTGATCGTGGACAACAAGAAACTGTGGGGTGAGCACACCCCCATCCACAGAGCTTTATGAATGTCATTCTCTTCGTGGTGATGTATCCTGAATAGGTACACAAAGGTAGAAATATACAATATGCTCCTTTGCATATTTGGGTATTATTCTACACACTGGCTCTATTCTAATGAGCTCTGACCCCCTAACAAAACCACATTGTGTTGGTCTGGACCTGATCAAATCTGTACCAATCATAGACTTCTGTGTTTCACAAGTTTGGACATCCCAGTAGAGTTCAGTACAGTACAGCACAGTTCAGTTCAATTACAGTCAATTCCTCAACTGAGGAAATCGGCTTGATGGGAGCCCTCGATCATCGCTCTCGATGAACTCAAAAGGGCATTGGATAACATAAATAAAGGCAAATCACCTGGTTGTGACAATAATACACCTGAGGTTTAAGAGGCTAAACATTTTGGAACAAGTTAGGCCCACAAGTTAGGCCCACTGTTAGTTGAAATGATGATCCCAGCCGTTCACAAAGGTTCATTTGGGAGAGATATGAATACAGCACTAATTTAGCTTTTATTATAAAAGGTATGGACACCACCCTCTCACTATCGCCCCGTATCTCTGATAAACACATGTTAAAATATTTTCTAAAATTGTTACTTACCCAGATTGGTACATCCGGACCAAAGTTCGTTAAAAAATGATTCTCCTCAGATAACCTCCGTCGTCTAAACTGCTCCTTGGACAGTTTCTCTCAACACAGAAAAAGCTTTTGATAGACTAGAACGGTCATATCTCTTGATAGACTAGAATGGTCATATCTCTTGATAGACTAGAATGGTCATATCTCTTGATAGACTAGAACGGTCATATCTCTTGATAAACTAGAACGGTCATATCTCTTGATAGACTAGAACGGTCATATCTCTTGATAGACTAGAAACGGTCATATCTCTTGATAGACTAGAATGGTCATATCTTTGATAGACTAGAACGGTCATATCTCTTGATAGACGGTCATATCTCTTGATAGACTAGAACGGTCATATTTCTTGATAGACTAGAACGGTCATATCTCTTGATAAACTAGAACGGTCATATCTCTTGATAGACCAGAACGGTCATATCTCTTGATAGAACGGTCATATCTTGATAGATAGAACGGTCATATCTCTTGATATAACTTAGACGGTCATATCTCTTGATAGACTAGAATGGTCATATCTCTTGATAGACTAGAACGGTCATATCTTTGATAGACTAGAACGGTCATATCTCTTGATAGACTAGAAGGTCATATCTCTTGATAGACTAGAACGGTCATATCTCTTGATAGACTAGAAGGGTCATATCTCTTGATAGATAGAAGGTCATATCTTTGAGAACTAGAAGTCATATCTCTTGATGAAGGTCATTTTCTTGATAGACTAGAACGGTCAATATCTTTGATAGACTAGACGGTCATATCTCTTGATAAACTAGAACGGTCATATCTCTGATAGACTAGACGGCCATATCTCTTGATGACTAAGGCCATATCTCTTGAAAACTAGAACGCCATATCGTTGGTCGGTTTTTGGAACTATGGGCTTGGCTCCAATTCCATTCATATGATTCAAATACTATATACCAATCCCTCAGCCATAGTAATAACAGGCAACACCTGCTCTGTTCTGTTCAGAATAACTAGATGTAGCAGGCAAGGTGATCCCATCTCACCTGTGCTTATTTTATTGTCTTTGCATCCTGGCCAGGCATTTGACAATCGAAATTACACCAATATCTCTCAATTCTACGGATCACGTCATATACCCAATGATATCTTACTTTTTCAAGACAATGTATCAATCCCAACCAAAAGCTTTGAGATCTAAGAGGCTTATGAATCCTCTCAAGACCCTGATCGGAGGACTCCATCTCTACTTAATGAATCCTCTCTAGACCAGATGGAGGATCCATCTCTACTTAATGAATCCTCAAGAGCCCAGATGGAGGACTCCATCTCTACTTAATGGAATCTCTCAGACCTGTTGGAGGACTCCATATCTACTTAATAAATCCTCTCAAGACCCTGATGGAGGACTCCATCTCTACTTAATGAATCATCTCTAGACCCAGATGGAGGATCCATCTCTACTTAATGAATCCTCTCAAGACAGATGGAGGTCCATCTCTACTTAATGAATCTCTCAAGACCCAGATGGAGGACTCCATTCTTACTTAATGATCCTCTAAGACCAGATGGAGGACTCCATCTCTACTTAATGAATCTTAATGAATTGATTCCCATTGTAAATATTTGGGAATAGACATATTTAATATATTCATATTTATATTTACTTCCTTAGATAAAACTTCCTTAGATAAGACAAATATCACCCTGACAAATCTGAACCATACCTGACAAGAAACAACTGAAACAGTTTGAGAGTTAGTCCATTATAAAGACCACTATCACAACACTATCACAACACTATCACAACAAACAAGCATGTAAGCAAAACAAGACATTCAAACATTCCAGTTAGAGAACTACTCTAATCTGCAAAGACAATATGTATTTCATAACAAAAACAGTGTGGTTACAGTACTAAGAAGCAGCATCAGAAAAGAGCATTGAGTTCCCAGTAGTTATTTACAGTTGATGTGAATATCCTGCTGGTGGCTAAAAATAGTATATGTCAGAACAGCGAGGCTTGATCAGTCTTTTCCATACACAGAAACAGACCAGCAGTAGCAGACAATGTGTTTGTCAAGACAACGTTTTTCAAGACAACATTCTTCAAGACAACATTCTTCAAGACAACATTCTTCAAGACAACGTTCTTCAAGACAACGTTCTTCAAGACAACGTTCTTCAAGGCAACGTTCTTCAAGGCAACGTTCTTCAAGGCAACGTTCTTCAAGACAACGTTCTTCAAGACAACGTTCTTCAAGACAACGTTCTTCAACACGACGTTCTTCAAGACAACGTTTTTCAACACAACGATCTTCAAGACAACAGTTCTGAAGCATGAGAAGCCACAGCAGCAGTAGGAGAAGTAGCAAGAGCTGCACTAGGAGGGAATGGGAGAGGGGGTGAGAGGGGAGATGAGGAGAGGGGAAGGGAGGAGAGGGGACGGGAGAAAAGGAGAGGAGAGGGTAGGGGAGGCCCAGGGGAAGGGAGGAGAGGAGAGGGTAGGGGAGGCCAGGGGAAGGGTGGAGAGGGAAGAGGAGAGGGTAGGGGACGCCAGGGGATGGGAGGAGAGGAGAAAGGAAGAGGAGAGGGTAGGGGATGCCAGAGGAAAGGGAGGAGAGTGGACGGGAGAAAAGGAGAGGAGAAGGTAGGGGAGGCAGGGGAAGGGAGGAGAGGAGAGGAGAGGGTAGGGGACGCCAGGGGAAGGGAGGAGATGAGAGGAGAGGGTAGGGGAGGCCAGGGGAAGGGAGGAGAGGAGAAAAGGGGAGCTCAGTGAGATGACGTAAGGTCAGAGATGGACAGCTGCAGCACAGGCCTGAGAACAGTTCTTAACATGCTCATTATCAATTAACATGCTGCTTCTCTCAACACAGACAGGTCTGAGAACATCAACCCCTGTTTCAAACTGAGGGGGCTCAGTATAGGAGGTAAAAAAAACGCCTATCTGCCCATCTCCTGTCCTTAGAGAGTAAGATAGAAGTCAAAGACAATGATAGCCATTATATACTGAACAAAAATATAAACGCAACCTGAAACATTTTCAAAGATTTTACAGAGTTACAGTTCATATCAAGGAAATCAGTCAATAGAAGTAAATTCATTGGGCCCTAATCTATGGATTTCACATGACTGTCAATGCAGTGTAACGTATACACAGGGAGTCAGGAAGCAGGTGCAGAAGTAGTAATAATAAAACATGAAGATAATCAAAACAGGAGTAGCGTACTGAACATTAACAAAACCAATACTGCCTGGAGACTGAGGCTACTGATGGCTAAATAAAGGGAGAGTAATCAGGGTGATGATGAAGTCCAGGTGTGCACAATGTGGGTTGCCGGGACCGGTGGTTAGTAGACCGATAACGTTGAGTGCCGGAGTGGGAGAGCGGGAGTAGGTGTGACAGTAACCTCCTCCTCACGGGGGGCTCCAGCCACAGGATGACGCTGGCCAGGGGAATGGCCCGAGGGGGAGGTGGGTGCCAGGTGCTGGCCGGTCCAGATGGCGGAGGTGGAAATCCCGGACGATGTTGGTATCCAGGATGTCGTCCACCAGAACCCAACAGAACTCCTCTGGACCGTACCCCTCCCAGTCCACCAGATACTGGAGCCGACCCCAAAGATGTCGGGAGTCCAGGAGGGACCTGGTGGCATAAGCAGAACATCGATGTCAAGGTGAAGTGGAGGGGTTTCGCGGGGGACGGCACCAGCCAGGGGACCTTCTGGTGCTGGAGCTTCACCAAACTTCCTCTGCGCCTGAACCACTCGTCCACCGCAGGAGCTTCGGTCTGGCTCGGGATCCCTGGAGCCAGGCGTTGCTGATATCCAAGGACACACTGGAAGGGGAAGGAGTGGTGCAGTGAATTCTGGGCGTACCCAGGGAAGGAACTGGGCCCATTACCCTTTCCGATTATGGCAGTGCCTCCTAAGAAAACTCTCCAGCTACTGGTTCATCCTCTCAATCCTGGACTGTCTATGACCTGACGGCATCAACCTTCCTCTCCTCCATCATCACTCCCTGTGGACTGATCTGGTATCCTAAGAAGGAGACAGCAACCTGATGAAACTGGCACTTCTCCGCTTTCACATACAGGGGTTTATCCAAGAGGTGTTCCAGGACAACACTGATGTCGGCGATGGGATCCTCCAAGGTGGCCGAGTAGACCAGGATGGATGTCAATGTACACGACCACCTGGCACCCGAACATGTCCCGGAACACAATCGTTCAAGAATGCCTGGAATGGCGACGGAGCATTGGCTTATCCGTAAAGCATCACCAAGTACTCGTAGTGGACAGACATAGTGCTGAATGCCGTTTACCATTCATTCCCCTCCCAGATGCGGGTCAGATTGTAGGCTCTCCACAGATCCAATTTGGTAAAAAAATATGCCCCGCGGAGCTGTTCGATAAGGCCAGCACCAACTGGAGAGGTTTGCGGTAATTGGTATTGATGGAATTGAAGTCTCTGTAATGGATGTGTGGGCCTAGAACTCTGTCCTTCTTGGCCACGAAGAAGAAGCCTGCCTACGCAGGGGAGGTAGACGTGCGGATGAAACCCTGTTGGAGAGCCTCCATTAGGTACTCCTCAATAGGTTTCAGCCACAGCCAGAGGGTAGATGTGGCTTCATGGAGGCACAGATCCTGCAACAGATCGATGGCACAGTCAGGGGGGGAGTATGACTATGGAGCCACGGGCGGCTGAGGATGACATTGAGTACAGTGCCTTGCAAAAGTATTTACCCCCCTTGGCAATTTTGTCATTTAAATGTATTTTTATTTGTAATTCATGTAATGGACATACACAAAATAGTCCAAATTGGTGAAGTGAAATGAAAAAATGACTTGTTTCAAAAAATAAAAAATCTAGAAAGTGGTGCGTGAGGGCGTAATCCACAGAGGTCTGGACACCCTGCCGGAGTTGGAGTAGTCACAAAACTAATACTGCCTGAAGACTGAGGCTACTGAGGGCTAAATAAAGAGTAAACCGATGTGATGATAAAGTCCAGGTGTGCATAGCGTTGGGGAGCAGGTGTCGCTAATGTGAGGTTGCCAGGACCGGTGGTTAGTAGACCAGCGACATCGAGCACCGGAGCGGGTTAACCTAGTTCAGAATATTAAAGAGGTGGCTTAATTCAGAATATTAAAGGGTTAGCTTAATTCAGAATATTAAAGGGTTAGCCTAGTTCAGAATATTAAAGGGTTAGCCTAGTTCAGAATATTAAAGGGTTAGCCCTAGTTCAGAATATTAAAGGGTTAGCCTAGTTCAGAATATTAAAGGGTAGCCTAGTCAGAATATTAAAGGGTTAGCTCTAGTTCAGAATATTAAAGGGTTAGCCTAGTTCTGAATATTTAAGAGGGTTAGCCTAGTTCAGAATATTAAAGGGTTAGCCTAGTTAGAATATTAAAGGGTTAGCCTAGTTTAGAATATTAAAGGGTTAGCCTAGTTCAGAATTATAAGGGTTAGCCTAGTTCAGAATATTAAGGGTTAGCCGTAAGTTCAGAAATATTAAAGGGTTAGCCTAGTTTAGAATATTAAAGGTAGCCTAGTTTAGAATATTAAAGGGTTAGCCTAGTTTAGAATATTAAAGGGTTAGCCTAGTTCAGAATATTAAAGGGTTAGCCTAGTTCAGAATATTAAAGGGTTAGCCTAGTTCAGAATATTAAAGGGTTAGCCTAGCTCAGAATATAAAGGGTTAGCCTAGTTCAGAATATTAAGGGTACCTAGTTCGAAATTAAAGGGTTAGCCTAGTTAGAATATTAAAGGGTTAGCCTAGTTCAGAATATTAAAGGGTTAGCCTAGTTCAGAAATTTAAAGGGTTAGCCTAGTTCAGAAATTTAAAGGGTTAGCCTAGTTCTGAATATTAAAGGGTTGGCCTAGTTCAGAATATTAAGGGTTGGCCTAGTTCAGAATATTAAAGGGTTAGCCTAGTTCAGAATATTAAAGGGTTAGCCTAGTTCAGAATATTAAAGGGTTAGCCTAGTTCAGAATATTAGGGTTAGCCTAGCTCAGAATATTAAAGGGTTAGCCTAGTTCAGAATATTAAAGGGTTAACCTAGTTCAGAATATTAAGGGTTAGCCTAGTCGTCAGAATATTAAAGGGTATAGCCCGTCAGTTCAGCAATATTAAACGGTTTACATCTAGTATAGCTAATAGTTAAAGTGGTTAACCCTAGTCTCAGCAATATTAAAGTGGTTGTGGGCCTATTCAAGCAACGACTGCAACATTATTATGGATACGCAAAAGTAGAGATGTACAGTAGCAGATGTTAGGGGACCAACAGTAGAGATGTCACGTAGCAGATAGTTAGGGGACCAACAGTAGAGATGTACAGTAGTAGATAGTTAGGGGACCAACAGTAGAAGATGTACAGTAGCAGATAGTTAGGGGACCAACAGTGGGATGTTGTACAGTAGCAGATAGTTATGCGGACGAACATCGTTAGAGATGTACAGTTTCAGCTTAGTATAGTTTTTAGTGGGACGAATTCAGTAGAGTGTACAGTAGCCAAGTATAGTTAGACGTGACCTAAGATGTTAGAGGGATGTACAGCATATCTGCCTTAACGATTAAGATCTCTCAGGGGACTCACATTATCAGCCGAATTGTACCTGATGTAGGGCAGATACAGCCCAGATAATTAGTGTGGCAAGCCAAACAGATTAAGGTATTCGCTCCGAGCTTTTTAGCTTAATCATTTAGGAGCCTTTGTTTAGCGGGCCCTACCTTATAACAGCGATAGACTAGGGCATGTAAACCTGTTAGTTAGAAAATTTGTCTGGGTAGGCTAGGACAAGGACTAAACAAGTTATTAGTAGATGCTAAGACTAGCAGGTGTTACGCCGCGTCTACCACATTACCAGGTTAAGAACACGATTTAATGTAATCTAGCTGGCAGATGGAGTATGTAGGCTAGGCATTCTCATTCTGAGTCATGGGAAGATTTGATGAGCATCAGATCATCTCAGATTTAAGCTTTTTGCCTGGGAAGCTAGGACATAAAGTCACGACTGATTTTGACTTATTTACTGGCACGTACGGGCATAGTTTATACACGGCTTTATGGTAATCCATACAAGATACTAGGGAGCCATGTAAACCTGTTTAAGTATATGATTCAGTGAATAAGGGCGGCACCAACAGCTAGAGATGCTTTTATATTACAGGGAACTGGAGGCAGATTAGCTTATAGAGAGACCTTAATAACACAGATTTCTGGGAGACGTAAGGTGTAAACACGTTTAAAGTATTATGATGGAAATGATGGCCTAAGAGCCCTTGTAGATCACTATACGCAGTAGATAGAACCGCTATGTACATAGATTAGAGGTTCTGACAGGGGGCTACAGAATCATGTTCATTATTCAGAAGCTGAGGGGTAGGAACACATATTAAGTTAATGAGACTCTTGAACCGTCAGTGGGACCTTAGATCCCAGATTATGATATATTCTGGTTGAGGCGTAGCACTAACCAGTATTAATACTTTAGGAGAACTCGTGAGGCAGTACGCGGCTAAGCCTTTATAGATATTGTAGGCACTCAGCATCTAAGCCTCTTAGAAGTTATTTACTGGATAGCTTACGGGGTCTAGACGCACGTTATGTTATATATTCCATGGAAGCGAGGGGCTACCACTTACAGTAGATATGCATTGTAAAAGAGGGCAACCCTTTAATTTATTCTAAACCAGGTCTAACGCCCCATGTTTATAGTTTACGATGGAGACTAAAGCTGAGAAGCACAGAGCTGTACAGTAGCAGATAGTTAGGGGACCAACAGTAGAGATGTACAGTAGCAGATAGTTAGGGGACCAACAGTAGAGATGTCGATGTACAGTAGCAGATAGTTAGGGGACCAACAGTAGAGATGTACAGTAGGAGGTATTAAGGCTCTCAGAAAGCTTAGAGTAAAAGAGAGGTTAAATCGAGGTAAAACACAAACACACTATCTAGGCAGAATGGTTATTATGTCCTATTTAAGGTTCCATTATATCCTGTTCTAGTTCCATTATATCCTGTTCAGGTTCCATTATATCCTATTTCAGGTTGCATTATATCCTGTTCAGGTTCCATTATATCCTGTTCAGGTTCCATTATATCCTGTTCAGGTTCCATTATATCCTGTTCTGCTTCCATTATATCCTGTTCAGGTTCCATTATATCCTGTTCAGGTTCCATTATATCATGTAAGTCGCTCTGGATAAGAGCGTCTGCTAAATGACTTAAATGTAAATGTAAATGTTCTGGTTCCATTATATCATGTTCAGGTGGAAATGTAATGCAGTCAGAGGCCCTTGTCAAGGTGAAACCTAGGTGGCACCCTATTCCTAACATAGTGCACTACTTTAAACAGGGCCAATAGGTGTTAAATAGGCTGCATAGTGGTGCACTATGTGGGGTTTAGAGTGCTATTTAAGATGCGACCTACACTGCATTGAGTTGACTAAATCACAAGTCTACAGGGGCCTCCATTTTGGATTCCACAGCATTAGGAGAAGCACTTATGTATGGTTCCAATAACATCATCTGCACGAGCATGTGTGTGTGTTTACTCTGAGTAGGTAATGCTGTTAATGTCTTCGTGTGTAATGTAATCACTGTTAATTGTACTGGCAGCTGTTTCTGCCGTAGAAATAGAAGCTATAGAAGCGACAAACTCAACTGACATACATTTCCATGGTCTGATGGGCTATGGCCAGTCTAGTCATTCTATGAGTATGTGCCAGCCAGGCAGAATGATCCTACAGATATCCACACAAACACTTTATTATAATTTTTTTCTGTATAGATAGTTACTAAGGCTACAACGTTTGGGCATTTTGGACAAGCAGTAGGCTACATATTGACTGACACAAAGAAAATATCAACATAATATGCAAATGCCATAACCTTGGCTGGTACTGATCTCAGTATGTAACTGTGAAGAGAAGAAACTTTCCTCTGTCTACTGAGAAGTCACATCTCTCGCCCCCTCCTGTTACCAGACACATACCGTATAAAAACACACGCTTGTCCTTTTCCTACGCAGGCTATCTGACCAGCTTTAGTTTGATGAAGACATGAGGAGAACAGTTCAGAGAAGCATAATAGTTTAGAAAAAATACTTTTCGGACATTGAAAGTACAGATACCGCAAAGCATACGAAAAAGCCTTATTAACAGACATCACAAACACTAACACGTGCTTATAACAAGTTATTAAACATTATGCTAACACATGCTTATAACAAGTTATTAAACATTATGCTAACACATGCTTATAACAAGTTATACAACATTATGCTAACACGTGCTTATAACAGGTTATAAAACATTATGCTGACACATGCTTATAACAGGTTATAAAACATTATGCTGACACATGCTTATAACAGGTTATAAAACATTATGCTGACACATGCTTATAACAGGTTATAAAACATTATGCTAACACGTGCTTATAACAGGTTATAAAACATTATGCTAACACATGCTTATAACAGGTTATAAAACATTATGCTGACATCTGTTTAAAACCTCTTATGGATTAGCCCCTTTTTTTAAATGTTCTCCTAAAATGACATACCCAAATCTAACTGCTTAGAGCTCAAGCCCTGAAGCAAGGATATGGATATTCTTGGTACCATTTGATAGGAAACACTTTGAAGTTTGTGGCAATGTGAAATAAATGTAGTAGAATATAACACAATAGATCTGGTAAAAGATAATATGTGAAAGGAATGTAGTAGAATATAACACAATAGATTTGGTAAAAGATAATATGTGAAAGGAATGTAGTAGAATTTAACACAATAGATCTGGTTAAAGAAAATATGTGAAAGGAATGTAGAATATAACACAATAGATCTGGTAAAAGATAATACAAAGAAAAAACCAACCGTTCTTTTGTATTTTTTTGTACCATCATCTTTGGAATGCAAGAGAAAGGCCATAATGTATTATTCCAGCCCAGCTGCAATTTAGATGTTGGCCACTAGATGGCATCAGTGTTCGAGCTAAAGGCTAGAGCTGCCGATTTCATGAAGCGGGACACTAATCCGGGCACTTAAGAAATCCTGCTATGCCCTCAGATTAACCATCAAACAGGCAGTGTCAATACAGGACTAAGATTGAATCCTACTACACCGGCTCTGACGCTCATCGGATGTGGCAAGGCCTGCAAACTATTACGGACTACAAAGGGAAACCCAGCCGCGAGCTGCCCAGTGAGCCTACCAGATGGGCTAAATGCCTTTTATGCTCGCTTCGAGGCAAGCAACACTGAAGAATGCATGAGAGCACCAGCTGTTCCAAACGACTGTGTGATCACACTCTCCATAGCCGATGTGAGCAAGACCTTTAAACAGGTCAGCATTCACAAGGCCGCGGGTTCAGACTGATTACCAGGACGTGTACTCAGAGCACACGCGGACCAACTGACAAGTGTCTTCCCTGACATTTTCACCCTCTCCCTGACCGAGACTGTAATGCCAACATGTTTCAAGCAGACCACCATAGTCCCTGTGCCCAAGAAAGTGAAGGTAACCTGCCTAAATGACTACCGCGCCGTAGCACTCACGTTGGAAGCCATGAAGTGCTTTGAAACACCATCATCCCGGAAACCCTAGACCCACACCAATTTGCATACCGCCCTAACAGATCCACAGATGAGACAATCTCAATCGCACTCCACACATCCCTTTCCCACCTGGACAAAAGGAACACCTACGTGAGAATGCTGTTCATTGACGACAGCTCAGGGTTCAAGACCATAGTGTTGACCTTGGGACTAAACGCTTCCCTCTGCAACTGGATCCTGGACTTTCTGACGGGCCGCCCCCATATCATAAAGGCAGGCAACAACACATCCGCCACTCTGATCCTCAACATGGGGGCCCCTCAGGAGTGCATGCTTAGTCCCCTTCCTGTACTCCCTGTTCACCCATAACTGCATGGCGAAGTAAGACTCCAAACACCATCCTTAAGTTTGCTGACGACACAACGGTGGTAGGCCCGATCACCGACAACAATGAGACAGTCTATAGGGAGGTCGTCAGAGACCTGGCAGTGTGGTGCCAGGACAACAACCTCTCCCTCAACGATGAGACAGCCTATAGGGAGGAGGTCAGAGACCTGGCAGTGTGGTGCCAGGACAACAACCTCTCCCTCAACGATGAGACAACCTATAGGGAGGAGGTCATAGACCTGGCAGTGTGGTGCCAGGACAACAACCTCTCCCTCAACATGAGCAAGACTACAGGAAAATGAGGGCTGGACACATCCTGAAGTTGTGTCTACATCACCAACAAACTATCATGGTCCAAACACACCAAGAAAGTTGTGAAGAGGCCACGACAACACCTTTCCCATCAGCAGACTGAAAAGAATTGGCATGGGTCCCAAGATCATCAAAAAGATATACAGCTGCACCATTGAGAGCATCCTGCGCGGTTGTGTCACCGCCTGGTATGGCAACTGTTCGGCTTCCGACCGTAAGGCGCTATAGAGGGTGGTGCATACATCACTGGGGCCAAGCTTCTTGCCATCCAAGACCTATATACTAGGCACTGTCAGAGACTCCAGTCACCCAAGTCAATTGTCAAAGACTCCAGTCACCCAAGTCATAGACTGTTCTCTCTGCTACCGCATGGCAAGTGGTACCGGAGCGCCAAGTCTAGGTCCAAAAGGTTTTTTAACAGCTTCTACCCCCAAGCCATAAGACTCTTCAACAGCTAATCTGAACAGCCCCCACCCCCTCTTTTACACCGCTGCTGCTCTCTGGTTATCTATGCATAGTCACTTCAACTCTACCTCCATGTACATATAACCTCAATTACCTCAACTAACCGGTGCCCCCCACATTGACTCTGTACCGGTACCTCCTGTATATAGCCTAGCTATTTTTTACCCAACACTAATTTAAAAAAAAAAACTGTATTCTTGGTTAAGGGCTTGAAAGTCACCATTTCACTGTAAGGTTTACACCTCTTGTATTTGGCGCATGTGACAAATTCTTTTTGATTTGATTTGTCCCTGGCTCGACAGAGCGATTCAATAGAGGGGTCTGTCTCTCTGGTAGGTATCTTGTCATATGGTCGACAAAGAGACTCTCATATAGTCTGTCAATGAAACTGATTCAGAAATTTCTGACCCTAAGTATATATACTGTCAACAAACAACTATCCCAAGCCCCAGGGACGGACCTTGGACCAGAAATCGTCCCGGCATTACTAATACACCGGCCCATTTATTTCCTCAATGTCTCCGTTATTAGCAAACTGGGCTAAAGATGGACCAGCCCATCTGGCATTTGCCCGAAGTGCCCTACGCCAGTCTGTTTCTGCCCAGCCCTAAGCTTCAAAACACATTAAAGCTGTGACAAACAAAATTAATATCTAATACATTGATATTGATGAAGGGTTAAAGAGAGGTGAAACTTCCTCATTACACACCAACTGCAGCTCAGTCAGTCTTACACACACAATCACACACGTCCCTTTACTATAGACCAACAGCAGCTCATCTCAGTCAGTCCCTATCCTCCCCATTTAGTGCACTCCTTTGTGCAGGACCCAAAGGGCTCTGTAGTGTACTAACTAGGGAGCAGCGTGCCATTTGGGATACAACCTTGGAATGACTGCTAGAGCTTCAAGGTCAACACACAGATAAAATGACCTGCAGGACAACATCACATCAACCAGTCCCAGATAGGAAGGCAGGCAGGATGGGTGGTAACATACTGTAGGACTTTCAGGCAGTATGGGTAGTAACATACTGTAGGACATTCAGGCAGTGTGGGT
>NC_036856.1:38949497-38961286 GCF_002910315.2 Salvelinus sp. IW2-2015 | reverse complement strand
TATAACAATACTCTTGAAGGACATTCAGGCAGTTGGGTATGGTAACATACTGTAGTGACATTCAGGCATTGTGGGTAGTAACATACTTAGGACATTCCAGGCAGTATGGTTCAGTAAACATACTGTAGGACATTTCAGGCAGTGTGGTATGGTAGTAAAACATACTGTTAGGACATTCAGGCATTGTGGGTGGTAACATACTGTAGGACATTCAGGCATTGTGGGTAGTAACATACTGTAGGACATTCAGGCAGTGTGGGTGGTAACATACTGTAGGACATTCAGGCAGTGTGGGTAGTAACATACTGCAGGACATTCAGGCAGTATGGGTAGTAACATACCATCATTGGGTCGACAGAGAGTTTCAATATGGACGATATGTTTGCTTCTCAAATGGCACGCTCTTCCCTATGTAGTGCACTGCTTTTGACCAGGGTCAAACATAGTGCACTATATAAGGAATTAGGGTGCCCTTTGGGACTGATCCTATGACAGGTGCAATAGATATGTAGGCCAATCGTAACACATGTAACACTCTGTATTTAACTACCTGACGGACATGGAGTGTAATCTATTAGTTTCATTAAGATCCTGTATGTGTACGTCCCAAACGGCACCCTACTTTGACCAGGGTCCATCGCTCGCAACTCAAAAATAGTGCACTATATAGGGAATAGGGTGCCATTGGGACTCAGCTTATATGTGATATAAGAGGTCATTATGTTATATCCTTCCGCTATCTACGGTATCTACATGGCTGGTCTAATGCCTTTACAGTTTACATCATTGTACATTTCCGATGTACATTCTATAGAAGCACCTGCAACAATGTCGAGGTTTTTGGGAGAAGGTGCAAATTGTATGTCAAAATTGACTGATTATTTCATTATATTACAGGTACATTCTTGTACCCGGAGGCACCTGCAACAAACAGGAGTTAAAAGATAGCCTGATACATTTGAAACCGGCATTCATCCGTGAAGAGTACACTTCTCCAGCGTGCCAGTGGCCATCGAAGGTGAGCATTTTTCCCACTGAAGTCGGTTGCGACACCGAACCGCAGTCAGGTCAAGACCCTTGTGAGGATGATGAGATGACACTGATGAGATTCCCTGAGACGATTTCTGACAGTTTGTGCAGAAATTCTTCGGTTATGAAAACCCACAGTTTCATCAGCTGTCCAGGTGGCTGGTCTCAGACGTATTGTCTCTTGGACATACTGCACAATTCTCTAAAACAACGTTGGAGGTGGCTTATGGTAGATAAATAAACATTTAATTCTCTGGCAACAGCTAAGGTGGACCTTCCTGTAGTCAGCATACCAATTTGCTAGCTCCCTCAAAACTTGAGACATCTGTTACATTGTGTTATGTGACTAAACTGCACATTTTAGAGTGGCCTGTTATTGTCCCCAGCACAAGGTGCACCTGTGTAATGATCATGCTGTTTAATCAGCTCCTCGATATGCCACACCTGTCAGGGGGATGGATTGTCTTAGGAGAAATGCTCACTAACAGAGATGTAAACCAATTTGTGAACAAAATTTGAGATAAATACGCTTTTTGCTCGTATGGAACATTTCTGGGATCTTTTATTTCAGCTCATGAGACATGGGACCAATACTTTACATGTTGCATTTATATTTTTGTTCAGTATATATCAAAGAACATGACATATTAAAAAATATATGATCATATATTTAAAACCCATATATAAACGTGGCATACATTTTTAAACACCGCCCACACAAAAAAAGTATATATTTTCATCATGCGAAATGTACTCAGAACATTAGCCTTTTTTTTGTGTTCGATGCATTTATTGCTTTGAAATGTATTCCATTATTTTTAATTTTTTACATGGCATTTAAAAACAATACATCAATCTCACATATTCTAAATGCATTCTAAATGCATTCTAATTTCATTCTAATTTCATTCTAAATGCATTTAATTTCATTCTAAATGCATTCTAAATGCATTCTAAATGCATCTAAACTGCATTCTAAATGCAATTCTAATGCATTCTAATGCATTCTGCAATCTGCATCTATGCATTCTAACTGCATTCTAAATTGCATTTTAATTTCCATTCTAATGCATTCTAATTGCATTCTAATTGCATTCTAATTTCATTCTAAATGCATCTAACGGCATTCTAAATGCCATTCTAAACTGCATTCTAATTGCATGTCTAGCTTCATCTAAATGCATTCTAAATGCATTCAACTGCATTCTAAATGCATCTCTAACTGCATTCTTAATTGCATTTCTAATTTCATTTAAACGCATTCTTAATTGCATCTTAATTTCATCTAAAATGCATTCTAACTGCATTCCAACTGCATTCTAAACTGCATTCTAACTGGCATTCTAACTGCATTCTAAATGGCTCATGCTATCTAGAGTTGCACTTCTAAAGATGGCATTTTAATTTAATTCTAAATGCGTTCTAAATGGCATT
Organism: Salvelinus sp. IW2-2015; assembly: GCF_002910315.2. Classification (NCBI taxonomy): domain Eukaryota; kingdom Metazoa; phylum Chordata; class Actinopteri; order Salmoniformes; family Salmonidae; genus Salvelinus; species Salvelinus sp. IW2-2015. The sequence goes on along the minus strand of NC_036856.1, from coordinate 38,958,823 downwards.
TCTAAACTTGCATTTTGTCCTAAATGCCGATTATGTCTAACTTGGCAACTAATGAAAACATGTCTATCCATCTGACGAGCAATTATTGTGGAACACTATTCGACTTCTAGCCATTCTAAATGCATTTCTAACATAGGCATTCTAAATGCATTCTAATTTCATCTAATCATTCTAATTTCATTTCTTAATTTCATTCTAATTGCCTTCTAATTTCATTCTAAATGCATTCTAACTGCATTCTAACTGCATTCTAACTGCATTCTATAAATGCATTCTAATTGCATTGTTAAATGCATTTAATTTCATTCTAAATGCATTCTAACTGCATTCTAATTGCATTTAGACTATTTTCTTGTTTCTTGTATATACTAATGATACGCTACATGCCCAAAAGTTTGTGGACTTCCAACATCTCATTCCAAAATCATGGGCTTTAATATGAAGCTTGGTCCCGCCCTTTGCTGCCATAACAGCCTCCACTCTTCTGGGACGGCTTTCCACTAGATGTTGGAACATTGCTGCTATAACAGCCTCCACTCTTCTGGGAAGGCTTTCCACTAGATGTTGGAACATTGCTGCTATAACAGCCTCACTCTTCTGGGAAGGCTTTCCACTAGATGTTGAACATTGCTGCTATAACAGTTTCCATTCTTCTGGAAGGCTTTCCACTAGATGTTGGAACATTGCTCTGATAACAGCCTCCATTCTTCTGGGAAGCTTTCCACTAGATGTTGGAACATTGCTGCTATAACAGCCTCCACTCTTCTGGGAAGGCTTTCCACTAGATGTTGGAACATTGCTGCTATAACAGTTTCCATTCTTCTGGAAGGCTTTCCACTAGATGTTGGAACATTGCTGCTATAACAGCCTCCACTCTTCTGGGAAGGCTTTCCACTAGATGTTGGAACATTGCTGCTATAACAGCCTCCACTCTTCTGGGAAGGCTTTCCACTAGATGTTGGAACATTGCTGCAGGGACTTGGTTCCTTTCAGCCACAAGAGCATTGTTTATTGTTTATTGTTATTTATCCTTTATTTAACTAGGCAAGTCAGTTAAGAACACATGTTCATTTACAATGACAGCCTACCAGAAGGCAAAAGGCCTCCGGCGGGGACGGGGGCTGGGGTAAAAAAAATATATATATATATAGGACAAAACACACATCACGACAAGAGAGACAACAAAACACCACATAAAGAGAGAGCTAAGACAACAACATAGCAAGGCAGCAACACATGACAACACAACATGGTAGCATCAAACATGACAACAACATGGTAGCATCAACATGACAACAACATGGTAGCATCACAACATGACAACAAACATGGTAGCAACACAACATGGCAGAAGACACATGGTAGCATCACAACATGACAACACATGGTAGCAACACAACATGTAGCAACAACAACATGGTAGCAACACAACATGGTAGTAGCACAACATGGTAGCAGAACAACATGGTAGCAGCACAACATGACAACAACATGGTAGCAACACAACATGGTAGCATCACAACATGACAACAACATGGTAGCAACACAACATGGTAGCAGCACAACATGGTAGCAGCACAACATGGTAGCGAAGCACATGGTAGCAACACAACATGGTAGCATCACAACATGACAACAACATGGTAGAAACACAACATGGTAGCAGCACAAAGCATGATACAAACATTATTGGGCACAGACAACAGCACAAAGGGCAAGAAGGTAGAGACAGCAAATAAATCACGCAAAGCAGCCACAAATGTCACTAAGAGCGTCCATAATTGAGTGTTTGAAGGAAGAGATGGAGATAAAACTGTCCAGTTTGAGTGTTGTTGCAGCTGGTTCCAGTCGCTAGCTGCAGCGAACTGAAAAGACGAGCGGCCCAGGGATGCGTGCGCTTTGCGGACCTTTAACAGAATGTGACTGGCAGAACGGGTGTTGTATGTGGAGGATGAGGGCTGCAGTAGCATCTCAGATCGTGGGGAGTGAGGCCTAAAAGAGTTTTATAAATACGCATCAACCAGTAGGGGACTTGCACATGTAAACAGAGATGACCAGTTTACAGAGGAATATAGAGTGCAGTGAGTCTCCATTAGTGAGGTCTCCACCATTAGTGAACAACTCCATTAGTGAAGTCTCCATTAGTGAAGTCTCCATTAGTGAAGTCTCCATTAGTGAAGTCTCATTGTGAAGTCTCCATTAGTGAAGTCTCCATTAGTGAAGTCTCCATTAGTGAAGTCTCCATTAGTGAAGTCTCCATTAGTGAAGTCTCCATTAGTGAGGTCACTGATGTCGGGCGATTAGGCCTCGAAGTCAGCGTTCCAATTCATCCTAAAAGTGTTCGATGGGGTTGAGGTCAGGGTTCTGTGCAGGGCAGTCAAGTTCTTCCACACCGATCTAGACAAACCATTTCTGTATGGACCTCACAAAGTTGGAAAAAAGGAATCGTCTAGAATGTCATTGTATGCTAGTAGGGTTAAGATTTCCCTTCACTGGAACTAACATGAAAAACATCCCCAGACCATTATTCCTCCTCCACCAAACTTTACAGTTGGCACTATGCATTCGGGCAGATAGCGTTGTCTTGGCATCCGCCAAACCTAGATTAGTCCGTTGAACTGCCAGATGGTGAAATGTGATTCATTACTCCATAGAATAAGTTTCCACTGCTCCAGAGTCCAATGCCACCCAGCTTTACACCACTCCAGCCAACGCTTGTCATTGCGCATGGTGATCGTAGGCTTGTGTGCGGCTGCTCTGCCATGGAAACCCATTTCATGAAGCTCCCGACAAACAGTTCTTGTGATGACGTTGCTTCAAGAGGCAGTTTGGAACTCGGTAGTGGATGTTGCAAACGAGGACCTTATGATTTTGACAAAACATTAGGGACACCTTCCAAACATTGAGTTGCACCCCCCCTTTTCCCTCAGAACAGCCTCAATTTGTCAGGTCATGGACTCTACAAGGTGTCGAATACGTTCCACAGGGATGCTGGTCAATGTCAACTCCATTGCTTCCCACAGTTGTGTCAAGCTGACTGGATGTCCTTTGGGTGGTGGGCCATTGCAGTTAAAAAACCAAACCACATATGAAAACAACCAGTTCTTGTATATTTCAACATACAACAAAGGGTTTTTAAAGCTTTGAGACAGTTGAGACATTGGGATTGTGTGGACGGTGATTATGGCTCTAGATTGCAGGACAAAGCTGTTTCAGGCTAAATCCTCCAATTTAGCCCCCTTTTCGGGCCACCCACCAGCCATCTTCACTTTATGACCCACAGATTTTTGCTTGAGCGAATGGTTGGGGGGGCCGGAACAGTGCATTCGGAAACTATTCAGACCCCTTGACTTTTCCACATTTTGTTACGTTACATCTTTATTCCAAAATGGATATAAAAAAAAAAGAATCCTCATCAATCTACACACAAAACACCATAATGACAAAGTGAAAATATGTTGATAGACATTTTTAGTAAAGTTATGAATAATTTGTAAGGTGAAAATTGACCACAAGAATCTCAAACAGATATAGTATTTACATTTTAGTTATTTAGCAGACACTCTTATGCAGAGCGATTTACAGTCAGTGACTTAGTGACTTACAGTCAGTGACTTAGTGACTTACAGTCCGTGACTTACAATCAGTGACTATAGTCACTTTGACAGTCTGTGACTTACAGTCAGTGACTTTAGTGAACTACAGTCAGTGACTTAGTGACTTACCAAGTCATGTGACTTAGTTGACTTACAGTCCACCTTTAATAGATCTCTCTCTCTGTCTCTATAGATACTAGTGCTCTGACAGTAATCATGTATCCTATAGTTGAAATCTGTACAGTTCAAAGTGATTTGTTAGGTACTTACTCAGTTTGCTATTTCTGTTATCCAGACGTTTCATTGAACCTTGAGTGCATCTTTCACAGCCTTAGTGGACTTATTTCATGGCCAGCGACTCCAGTAAGACGTATATACAGTAGTAAGTGATCTCACAGCGAGATCGACTCCGATTGATCTGTACGCACTCATTGCATAATATGAGCTCTACAGTCCTACCTCTTCTAATGAGATCTCTCATAACTGTCTGCTGCCTCTGTGCAGATTGATGATAGACTTTCTTACTCTGACACGCATTTCTACAAGAGCAAACTCACTGAGTGATGCATACCTCGGGTGATGTATGCTTGACCATGTTTCAATCTTAGTAGCATACTAACAACTTTCGTGTCTCACCCCTATATCTCAGCTTTACTATCTATGACTTACAGCGGGTCCTCTTGTTACATTTATCATTTCATTAACTTATATTTACTTGCATGTCCTTCTGAACTGGTACCTGATCTTAGCTACTGCTTCAGAAATACTTTAGCTATATCATTCTCTTCCACCACTCTAATATTCATTCTCTCCTCGTGTCTCAGCCTTTAATTATATCTCTCTGCATCCTTTCAATCTCTCAGTCTAGCCCATGTGACGGCCTATTCCAAATCCACTCCAGGAGTTCCATGTCCACTCGGCTGTACCTTGTCGCTTCGCCGCATGTTGCACGCTTATTTTGTGTAGGTTTGTGTGGTGGGTTGTTACGCTCCGTTCTTGTTTGTGTTCCATCGTCTGTGTTTGTCTAATCAGTTCCAGTGGGCAGCTAGGTCAATGACTTCTGGCGTCTAGCAATTCTCTTAATAGAAAGCTCTCTCTATACTAATTTGTAGCAGATCTAATACATGAAGTTCTCTCTCTTCTACGTCATTCTTTTCTATATAGAGTCTCTCCTCCCCCTGTTTTACTGGCAGCTCCAAATAGTGGTTGCTCTCGCTCGGTCACTAGATAGAGCTCTTTCGGTGTCTCTCCGGGTCCTTCCCTTATTTACTAATAAATAATGCCCTTTCTCGTGTCCTGAGTTCTCTACGTACAGCTGTTGTACTTCTCCATCCTATATACACTCTGTTTAGAGCATCTCTCTCCACGCTTTCATAAGAGTCCTCCGTCTCTCTTGTAGTCTCTTATATATCCCAGTAGTCTTTCCCTGTCTTCCCTCATCAGTTTTAATATAGTAGCTCTTACTCTCATGTGTTTTCATGTCCTCTCTGTCTAGAGTATGATGATGCATCCTTCCCTGTCTGTTTGCTAGCTTACATTCTGCTGATGCTATTTTACTCTCCTCGTCTGTCTGCCTGACGTACTACTCTGTACCCAGTCTCTTACTTCTACTCGCCGTTGTCTTTTCCTGTCCTCTATCTTGAGTAGAGTAATCCTCTCCCTGTCGTTTTGCTCGTGTTCTCCCTGGCGTGTTAATCTTATCTCTAGTGCGTGTTCCTCTTGCCATCTTCCTCTGTGTTATTCTCTTTCCACTGTTGTTTCTCATACTGTCCTTCTCCGTCTCTCGGTGTCTATTTATCTGAATCCCCGGAGCTGTTTTCCTGTTCCTCTCTCCGTCTGCTAAGTAGCAGCCATCTCTCTCACGTCTTGCTAATAAACTCCTGCTTTCTCCCTCCACAGTCAACAGCGTGTCTTTCCCGTTTCCACTGACTTTCTATTCCCTTATTCCGAGTCTCAAGCTCTCGTGCTTTTGGAGCCTTTGCCCTGTCTATTGGATCTGATTACCCGCCCTACTCTAACAACCATTCTCTGCCTTCGCTTTCACCGATGAGTGCCTTCCTGCACTCCATTCCCTGGACCTTTGATTTTGGTTTTTGACCTTATGCCCGCCCAACACCTTCGCCTTCATATCGTCAACGCCAAAGCCCACCTGCTCCAGGTCCTATAGTCTTTTTGCCTAGGTATCAAAATGGCCCCGCCCGTCTTCTATAATAGAGTCTCTCGTCTCCATCACTCGGTCACTATTATACAAGACTAGACACCCATGATTGCCATCGTTCTCACGCAGTATTTTTTCACGTGATCATCCCTCGAAAAAGCCAACTCCATTCCTTGGCCTCCTTTCCTTCCAATTCCTCCTGCCTGCCGAATTGATACTTGAGAACGAGCAAAATCACTCGAAGCTGTGAGCTTCATATCTCATCCCCACTATACTAACTTTAAGTAACAGCTCAGCTGTCAGAGCAGCTTTACCCACTCATTGTACCTGCTGTGCACGCCTCAGTGAACTCCAAGAGCTGTCTCATACTCTGTCAGATCATCGACCACCTCAACTTGCAGTCAGTTTCCCCATCTCGTTTCTAATTATGTTTCTTCTTTCCTTTCAAACACACCAGAATCTCTTACTGTTCACATTCATTCTTCTACACATCTATCTACTCCAGTTATTCTATATTGCTACAATTGTAATTTATTTCCGCCATATAGCCTCCTCATATTATATTGCCATTACCTCTCCTAATTCGTACTACCATTCTCGTCACCAACACTGCTAGATTCAATCTTTCTTATTTGCTTATGACTTAATGTTTTACATAGATGAAATCCAATGTGTAACCCTGTTTCTTGTTCTTTGTTCCAACCTGCCTGATCCGGTGGTAGGCCATGTGACGAACTTGTCGCCGGTGGGTAAAGATGCAAGATTAATGCCAGACGGGCATTCCCTGGCAGATAGTCTCGTGCTGCGTGTATTGCCCTGCCGTGCCAAATATTCTTTTGACTACGAGGCCCTTCTATCTCTCCTGGTCTCAGTACCAATAGAGCGGTCTCTCTCCCTTACTAGCTAGATAGACTCTCATGCGTGCCAGACCTCAAGTAGAGCTCTCTCTCTGAGTCGTGCATGGATACGGCAGCGCGCCTGTGTCTGCAGTAACGCCTGGCTACTGGCTAGACGCGATCGCTATAAGGGGCCCCTGGTCTGCCATAAGGCCTCTTACAGCTGAGGGTCTGCTATAAGCGCCCTGGTCTCCTGCTGCCATAAGGCACCTGCGGCTGAATATAAGGGGCCCGGTTGCCCCTGGTATTACTCGCCATAAGGGCCCCTGGCTCAACAGAAGGCCTGCAAGAAGGCACTTGTACAGCGAGGTAAGTAGGGGTGCCAATTGGGACCCAATGTAATATAATCACTGACAGAGTAGAGGATGGTTTAAACTACAGAGGCCAGTAGGTTACAGTTCAATATTTCATTAGTATTTATTTAGCCAGGTAGGCCAGTTGAGAACAAGTTCTCATTTACAACTGCGACTCTGGCCAAGATAAAGCAAAGCAGTGCGACACAAACAACAACACAGAGTTACACATGGAGTAAACAAACATACAGTCAATAACACAATAGAAAAGTTTATTATACAGTGTGTGCAAATGTAGTACGATTAGGGAGGTAAGGCAATAAATAGGCCATAGTGGCGAAATAATTACAATTAGCAATTAAATACTGGAGTGATAAGATGTGTAGAAGATGAATGTGCAAGTAGAAGATTCTGGGGTGGAAAGGAGAAGAAGAAAAAATAGCAACATGGGGATGAGGAAGTTGGGTGGGCTATTTACAAGAGGCTATGCACAGGTGCAATGATTGGTAAGCTGCTCTGACAGCTGATGCTTAAAGTTAGTGAGGGAGATATAAGACTCCAGCTTCAGTGATTTTTGCAATTCGTTCCAGTCATTGGCAGCAGAGAACTGGAAGGAAAGGCGGCCAAAGGAGGAGTTGGCTTTGGGGCTGATCAGTGAAATATACCTGCTGGAGAACGTGCTACGGGTGGGTGCTGATAGTGACCAGTGAGCTGAGATAAGGCGGGGCTTTACCTAGCAAAAGACTTATAGTGACCTGGAGCCAGTGGGTCTGGTGACGAATATGAAGCGAGGTTGTGGACAGGCAAAAGGTCAAAACCAGATCAGAGTCCAGGAAGTACAGAGTGGCAGACAGGCTCATGGTCAAGGCAGGCAGAATGGTCAGGTAGGCGGGTACAGAGTCCAGAAACAGGCAAAGGTCAAAACCGGGAGGACTAGGAAAAGGAGAATAGAAAAGCAGGAGAACGGGAAAAACGCTGGTTGACTTGGAAACATACAAGATGAACTGACAGAGAGACAGGAACACCGGGGATAAATACACAGAGAGACAGGAAACACAGGGATAAATACACAGAGAGACAGGAAACACAGGGATAAATACACCGAGAGACAGGAAACACAGGGATTAATACACAGAGAGACAGGAAACACAGGGATAAATACACTGGTACAGAGAGACAGGAAACACAGGGATAAATACACAGAGAGACAGGAAACACAGGGATATATACACAGAGAGACATGAAACACATGGATAAATACACAGAGAGACAGGAAACACAGGGATAAATACACAGAGAGACAGGAAACACAGGATAAATACACAGAGAGACAGGAAACACAGGATATATCACAGAGAGACAGGAAACACAGGGATAAATACACTGGGGAACATAAGCAACACCTGGAGGGGGTGGAGACAATCACAAGGACAGGTGAAACAGATCAGGGCGGGACACATAACTATATGTATAACTATATATATATAATCTATATACTATATATATAACTAAGAAGTGCTCAGTGACTTTCCAATAAGTCAGTTTGTCAAATTTCTGACCTGCTAGAGCTGCCCCGGTCAACTGTAAGTGCTGATATTGTGAAGTGAAACGTCTAGGAGCAACAACGGCTCAGCCGCGAAGTGGTAGACCACAGAAGCTCACAGAACGGGACCGGCATGCTGAAGCGCAACACTCACTACCGAGTTCCAAACTGCCTCTGGAAGCAACGTCAGGACAATAACTGTTCGTCGGGGGCTTCATGACATGGGTTTCCGCTGGCCGAGCAGCCGCACACAATACCAAGCGTCGGCTGGAGCCATTGGAAACACGTTCTCTGGAGTGATGAATCACGCTTCACCATCTTGCAGTCCGGCAGATTAATCTGGGTTTTGGCAGATGCCAGATGAACGCCACCTGCCTGAATGCATAGTGCCAACTGTAAAGTTTGGTGGGAGGAGGACAATGGTCTGGGGCTGTTTTTTTATGATTCGGGCTAGATCCCTTACTGCCAGTGAAAGGGCATCTTAACACTACAGTATATAATTACATTCTAGAGGATCTGTGCTTCCAACGTTGTGGTAAGAATTTGGGGAAGACCTTTCCTGTTTCAGCATGACAATGCCCTAGTAAACAAACCGAGGTCCATACATAAATGGTTTGTTGAGATCGGTAAGGAAGAACTTTACTAGTCTGCACAAAGCCCGGACCTTCAACCCCATTGAACCCCTTTGGGATGAATTGGAATGCCGACTGGCCTAATTGTCCAATATCAGTGCCCGACCTCACTAATGCTCTTGTGGCTGAATGGAAGCAAGTCCCCGCAGCAATGTTCCAACATCTAGTGGAAAGCCTTTCCCAGAAGAGAGGAGGCTGTTAGAGCAGC
>NC_036856.1:38941998-38949472 GCF_002910315.2 Salvelinus sp. IW2-2015 | reverse complement strand
GTCTCTAATAGAGCTCTCTCTCCGTCTCTAATAGAGCTCTCTCTCCACCTCTAATAGAGCTCTCTCTCTCCGTCTCTAATAGAGCTCTCTCTCTCCGTCTCTAATAGAGCTCTCTCTCTGTCTCTAATAGAGCTCTCTCTCCGTCTCTAATAGAGCTCTCTCTCTGTCTCTAATAGAGCTCTCTCTCCGCCTCTAATAGAGCTCTCTCTCGGTCTGCTATAAGGGCCCCTGGTCTGCCATAAGGGCACCTGGTCTGCTATAAGGGCCCCTGGTCTGCCATAAGGGCACCTGGTCTGCTATAAGGGCCCCTGGTCTGCCTGGTCTGCTATAAGGGCCCCTGGTCTGCCATAAGGGCCCCTGGTCAAAAGAAGTGCACTGTACAGGAAATAGGGTGCCAATTGGGACCCAATGTAATATAATCACTGACAGAGTAGAGGATGGTTAAACTACAGAGGCCAGTAGGTTACAGTTCAACTATTTCATTAGTATTTATTTAGCCAGGTAGGCCAGTTGAGAACAAGTTCTCATTTACAACTGCGACCTGGCCAAGATAAAGCAAAGCAGTGCGACACAAACAACAACACAGAGTTACACATGGAGTAAACAAACATACAGTCAATAACACAATAGAAAAGTTTATATACAGTGTGTGCAAATGTAGTACGATTAGGGAGGTAAGGCAATAAATAGGCCATAGTGGCGAAATAATTACAATTTAGCAATTAAATACTGGAGTGATAGATGTGTAGAAGATGAATGTGCAAGTAGAGATTCTGGGGTGGAAAGGAGAAGAAGAAAAAAATAGCAACATGGGGATGAGGAAGTTGGGTGGGCTATTTACAGATGGGCTATGCACAGGTGCAATGATTGGTAAGCTGCTCTGACAGCTGATGCTTAAAGTTAGTGAGGGAGATATAAGACTCCAGCTTCAGTGATTTTTGCAATTCGTTCCAGTCATTGGCAGCAGAGAACTGGAAGGAAAGGCGGCCAAAGGAGGAGTTGGCTTTGGGGCTGATCAGTGAAATATACCTGCTGGAGAACGTGCTACGGGTGGGTGCTGATAGTGACCAGTGAGCTGAGATAAGGCGGGGCTTTACCTAGCAAAGACTTATAGGTGACCTGGAGCCAGTGGGTCTGGTGACGAATATGAAGCGAGGTTGTGGACAGGCAAAAGGTCAAAACCAGATCAGAGTCCAGGAAGTACAGAGTGGCAGACAGGCTCATGGTCAAGGCAGGCAGAATGGTCAGGTAGGCGGGTACAGAGTCCAGAAACAGGCAAAGGTCAAAACCGGGAGGACTAGGAAAAGGAGAATAGAAAAGCAGGAGAACGGGAAAAACGCTGGTTGACTTGGAAACATACAAGATGAACTGGCACAGAGAGACAGGAAACACCGGGATAAATACACAGAGAGACAGGAAACACAGGGATAAATACACAGAGAGACAGGAAACACAGGGATAAATACACCGAGAGACAGGAAACACAGGGATATAACAACAGAGAGAGCATGAAACAAACACAGGGATAAATACACAGAGAGACAGGAAACACAGGGATAAATACACAGAGAGACAGGAAACACAGGGATATATACACAGAGAGACAGGAAACACAGGGATAAATACACTGGGGAACATAAGCAACACCTGGAGGGGGTGGAGACAATCACAAGGACAGGTGAAACAGATCAGGGCGGGACACATAACTATATGTATAACTATATATATATAACTATATAACTATATATATAACTAAGAAGTGCTCAGTGACTTTCCAATAAGTCAGTTTGTCAAATTTCTGACCTGCTAGAGCTGCCCCCGGTCAACTGTAAGTGCTGATATTGTGAAGTGGAAACGTCTAGGAGCAACAACGGCTCAGCCGCGAAGTGGTAGACCACAGAAGCTCACAGAACGGGACCGGCGAATGCTGAAGCGCAACACTCACTACCGAGTTCCAAACTGCCTCTGGAAGCAACGTCAGGACAATAACTGTTCGTCGGGGGGCTTCATGACATGGGTTTCCGTGGCCGAGCAGCCGCACACAATACCAAGCGTCGGCTGGAGCCATTGGAAACACGTTCTCTGGAGTGATGAATCACGCTTCACCATCTTGCAGTCCGGCAGATTAATCTGGGTTTGGCAGATGCCAGATGAACGCCACCTGCCTGAATGCATAGTGCCAACTGTAAAGTTTGGTGGAGGAGGAACAATGGTCTGGGGCTGTTTTTTATGATTCGGGCTAGATCCCTTACTGCCAGTGAAAGGGCATCTTAACACTACAGTATATAATTACATTCTAGAGGATCTGTGCTTCCAACGTTGTGGTAAGAATTTGGGGAAGACCCTTTCCTGTTTCAGCATGACAATGCCCTAGTAAACAAACCGAGGTCCATACATAAATGGTTTGTTGAGATCGGTAAGGAAGAACTTTACTAGTCTGCACAAAGCCCGGACCTTCAACCCCATTGAACCCCTTTGGGATGAATTGGAATGCCGACTGGCCTAATTGTCCAATATCAGTGCCCGACCTCACTAATGCTCTTGTGGCTGAATGGAAGCAAGTCCCCGCAGCAATGTTCCAACATCTAGTGGAAAGCCTTCCCAGAAGAGAGGAGGCTGTTAGAGCAGCAAAGGGGGGGACCAACTCCACATTAATGCCCATGATATTGGAATGAGATGTTCGAGAAGCAGGTACTTTTGGTCATGTAGTGTATATTGTGTATTGTACTATACATGTAGGTCTAGAGTCTAGAGAGTCTGTCTTTTCAAAGATCATTGAATAAAACATGTTTCAGAATGAGACCAGTCACAACATGGTGGCATCTCTCTCTCTCTCTCTCTCGTTTTCACTTGCTCTCTCTCTCCCTCCCTCCAAGAGAGTATGGGAAGATGTGGATTGATACCTATGTGCTTGTCAGCTAGAGTACTATAGGTATGCCATAGTCCTCCTACCTGAAACAGAGTCAAGGATACACCGCTGCACTCGCGGGAATGGCGTCCGGAGAGGGGATAATACCTGGTGCATCTTACAGAGTACACGGTGCATGTGGTGTACTACTCTAAAGGAGAGGCCCTCATTTAATGATTCATATTACAGAAGTCGAGAAATTTCATTAGGGTGATTTTGGAGTGATCCTACGTGCTCTTCACATACAGTCAGGCCCACATTTCATACACGAGAGAGTATGGATCACGTAAGTGGTTTGATGATCTAGCTACTACTTTACTCGCGCTATTGTACTACAGAGGCCAGGAGGTATGTTCTTCCCTACCTTATTAGCAGTGAATAGTGAGCATATAGATGTCAGTGATCTGAATTGCTTCGCTTTCAAATAATGACAGGCAGCGGCTAGCGAGTCTTTTGTTCGGAGAGAATTTCCTATAGGGATGTAACTACCAGCCGATTGTTCTAACCTAAGTTTTGTCAGCACAAGGACGTCTAGCTGCGTGGCAACAGACACGTTCTCTACTCGCGGGCTAATAACCAAGTGGTTACAATCAGTAGACAGGTTGATGATTCGCTACTCATCATGCAAACCTAGGAGCTCTGAGGTTGGCTAGAGTTAGGTCCTCAGACTCCGCTAAGATGGAAGGCTACTCGCGCTATATCAGTACACTGAGTCTTGAGACGTGTGTGTCGTAGTCGATCCTTCTCATCTCATTGTGAGCTAGAGGGGAGCTTATGAGGCCTCTTGTATCACAATGAGGCTTCTAAAGGTAGATAGTACCTCGCATTTCTTTTTTACAATCACTCCACCGAGGAGACTAGTGAGGTGTACTGTTCACTTCGCTCCTAGCTCACGCGAGTGTTACACAGGCAGCTCTCAGGTCTGATGCGTCTTTCTCTTAGAGGGGGAGTCCCAGGAAGAGGGAACAGCTCTCAGTTTACAAGGAGCCAGGTGATCTTCCTCCCCGTAACTTTACAGAGGCCAGGTGATGTCCTCCGCTACGCGTTTTACAGAGTCCAGGTGAACAATATCCTCCAGACTAAGTATTTTGGGGAGGGAGCAGAAACGGGTTAACAAATTTCATAGAGTCAGATGATGTCCCTCCTACACTCCAGCAGCAGAGTCAGTGAACTGGACTCTTGTGTTGTGCCGATCCTATTACACAATGTCTCGGGTAAGCGTTATGAAAGTTGTTAAACTCACCTAATCCGTTACAGATCAAAGGTGATGTCCTCCCTACCTGAACAGAGTCAGGTGAGTTCCTCCTACCTTTTAACAAGAGTCAGTGATGTTCCTCCTACCTTACAGAGTCAGGTGATGTCCTCCTACCTTTACAGAGCCAGGTGATGTCCTCCTACCTTTACAGAGTCAGGTGATGTCCTCCTACCTTACAGAGTCAGGTGATTGTCTCTCTACCTTTACAGAGCTCAGGTGATGTCCTCCTACCTTTACAGAGCCAGGTGATGTCCTCCTACCTTTACAAGTCAGGTGATGTCCTCCCTACCTTTCAGAAAGCCAGGTGATGTCCTCCTACCTTTACAGAGCCAGGTGATGTCCTCGCCTACCTTTACAGAGTCAGGTGATGTCCTCCTACCTACAGAGTCAGGTGATGTCCTCCTACTTTACAGAGCAAGGTGATGTCCTCCTACCTTTTACAGAGCCAGGTGATGTCCTCGCTACTTTACAGAGTCAGGTGATGTTCCTCGTACCTTTACAAGAGCCAGGTGATGTCCTCTGCTACCTTTACAGAGCAAGGTGATGTCCTCCTACCAGTTTACAGAGCAGGTGATGTCCTCCTACCTTTACAGAGCAGGTGATGTCCTCACTACTTTAACAGAGTCAGGTGATGTCCTCCTAACCTTTACAGAGCCAGGTGAAGATGTCCTCCTACCTTTACAGAGCCAGGTGATGTCCTTACCTTTACAGAGCAGATCCAGGTGGTGATGTCCTCCTACCTGAACAGAGCAAGGTGATGTCCTCCTACCTTTACAGAGTCGCAGGTGATGTCCCTCTCCTACCTTTACAGAGCCAGGTGATGTCGCTCCTACCTTAACAGAGTCAGGTGATGTCCTCCTACCTAAACAAGAGGCAGGGTGATGTCCTCGCCTACCTTTACAGAGTCAGGTGAATGTCCTCTACCTTTAGCAGAGCAGGTGATGTCCTCCTACCTTTACAGAGTCAGGTGATGTCCTCCTACCTTTAAACAGAGTCAGGTGATGTCCTCCTACCTTTACAGAGTCAGGTGATGTCCTCCTACCTTTACAGAGCCAGGTGATGTCCTCCTACCTTTACAGAGTCAGGTGATGTCCTCCTACCTTTACAGAGCAAGGTGATGTCCTCCTACCTTTTACAGAGTCAGGTGATGTCCTCCTACTTACAGAGTCAGGTGATGTCCTCCTCCTTTTACAGAGCCAGGTGATGTCCTCCTACCTTTACAGAGCAGGTGATGTCCTCCTACCTTTACAGAGTCAAGGTGATGTCCTCCTACCATGAACAAGAGCCAGGTGATGTCCTCCTACCTTTACAGCAGGTGATGTCCTCCTACCAACAGAGCCAGGTGATGTCCTCCTACCTTTACAGAGTCAGGTGATGTCACTCGCTACCTTTAAAGTCAGGTTGAGATGTCTTCCTACCTTTACAGAGCCAGTGATGTCCTCGCTACCTACAGAGTCAGGTGATGTCATTTTTGTCATTAATAAGTATGGTTGGATTACACCTGTGGGTTTATTCATTAACAAATGATGGTTGGATTAACACTGTGGTTTATTCATTAACAAGATATGGGTTTGGATTACACTGTGGTTTATTCATTAACAATATGTTGGATACACTGTGGTTTATTCATTATGTGCGAAATAGTGTTGTGAGTTATGCATGCATGTGGGATAACTTAGTGTTTCATTAACAATATGGATGGATTACACTGTGGTTTATTCAATAACAATATGGTTTGGATACAACGTGGTTTATTCATTAAACAATGGTTGATTACACGTGTTATATAACGAAATGGGTTAGGACTTAGCCCTTCATTCAAAAAATAGAGAGATGTGTAATGTCAATATAGGAGCAGACCTCAGGCTCGGCCTCCATAGATGTCACGTACGAGTCTGGGTAGGTCTCCCTTATTAACTCATCTTCGTCCCACAGCTGAGAGACCTGAGAGAGAGACGCTGATAAGAGAGAGAGAGGAGAGAGAGAAGAGAGAAGAGTGAAAGAGAGTGAGAGAGAGAGAGAGAGAGAAGAAGAGAGAGAGACGGAGAGAGAGAGAGAGGAGAGAGAGAAGAGAAGAGAGAGAGAGAGAGAGAGAGAGAGAGAGAGAGAGAGAGAGAGAGAGAGAGCGAGAGAGAGAGAGAGAGGAGAGAGAGAGAGAGAGAGAGAGAGAGAGAGAGAGAGGAGAGAGAGAGAGAGAGAGAGGAGAGAGAGAGGGGGAGAGAGAGAGAGAGAGAGAGTGAGAGGAGAGAGAGGGAGAGAGAGAGAGGCGAGAGAGAGAGAGAGCGAGAGAGAGAGAGAGAGAGAGGGAGAGAGAGAGAGAGAGCGAGAGAGAGAGAGAAGGAGAGCGAGAGAGAGAAGAGAAGAGAGAGGAGAGGGAGAGAGAGAGAGAGAGAGGGAGAGAGAGAGAGAGAGGAGAGAGAGAGAGAGCGAGAGGAAGAGAGAGAGGCTGAGAGAGAGAGAGAGAGCGAGAAGAGAGGACGAGAGAGAGAGAGAGAAGAGAGAGAGAGAGAGAATGAGAGAGAGAGAAGAGGATGAGGCCTGAGTGAGAAGAGAGAGGAAGGAACGAGAGAGAGAGAGAGGCTGAGAGAGGAGAGAGAGAAGAGAGAAGACGCTGGAAGAGAGAGAAGGAGAAGAGGAGTACACGCTGAGAGAGAGACGTAATTGAAAAAACAAAAAAATCCAAATCCATACTCATGCTTTGTTGACTTCAAAAAAGGCATTTTTTGAACTCTCATCGGCTTAATGGTCTGCTATACAAATTTGCTGGCACAAGACGCTGTTCAGGGGAAAAACATGAGCAAATTAATAAAAGTCAATGTAACAAACAAAGTCCTTGTTTTTGAAAGAAAAGCACATTATTCGTGTCCATTAAAATGACATTCAAAATGATTAGAAATAGCAGTGTAGACATTGTTAATGTTGTAAATGACTATTGTAGCTGGAAACAGCTGATTTTTTATAAAATAACTACATAGCGTACAGAGGGCCCATTATCAGCACCAATCACTCTTGTGTGTATCCTTTTTCTCTCTTCTTTCTCTCTCTCGGAGGACGTGAGCCCTAGGACGCGATGCCTCAGGACTACCTGGCATGATGACTCCTTGTTGTCCCCATCTCACCTGCGCCGTGGCTCTGCTTCCAGTTTCAAACTGGTTCTGCTGCGGCTATGGAACCCTGACCTGGTTCACTGGTGAATTACTATTATTTTGAACCATGCTGGTAATTTATGATCATTCGAACATCTTGGCCATGTTCTGTTATAATCTCCACCGGCACAGGCCAGAAGAGGAACTGGCCACGCCCTCATAGCC
>NC_036856.1:38923417-38938248 GCF_002910315.2 Salvelinus sp. IW2-2015 | reverse complement strand
ATCTCTCTCTCTCTCTCTCTCTCTCTCTCTCTCTCTCTCTCTCTCTCTCTCTCTCTCTCTCTCTCTCTCCTCTCTCTCTCCTCTCTCTCTCTCTCTCTCTTCTCTCTCTCTCTCTCTCTCTCGTTTTCACTTGCTCTCTCTCTCTCTCTCTCTCTCTCTTCTCTTCTCTCTCTCTCTCTCTCTCTCTCTCTCTCTCTCTCTCTCTCTTCTCTCTCTCTCTCTCTCTCTCTCTCTCTCTCTCTCTCTCTTCTCTCTCTTCTCTCCAGATAGCACAACAACAACTAAGTCATCAACCATCTGCTGAACGTACCAACCAGGACCGGACTAACCCAGCTCTGTGACACCGGCATAAAATCCTCACATCAGATCAGAGAAGCGACACGTCATTGTGTGTGAGTGTACGGGGTGTCACAGACCGAGCAGCAGCAGCCTCTCATTCTGTCCTTTATGGTGTTGTAACCAGGGGGGATCCCCACATCACCCCGGCCTCTCTATCACTCACCCTGACGGAGCTAGGGTACAGGGCTGGGCCGGGGTGAGCTGGGCTGGGCTGACCCAATCACGGTAGGGAGAGGTAAGTTGCCATGGCGACTTCCCAAACCCTTAACATCCGCTCAAGGAGTTCATCTTGAAAATATGTTTCCTTGGTTATTATGTTTCCTTGGTTCATTATGTTTCCTTGGTTCATTATGTTTCCTTGGTTCATTATGTTTCCTTGGTTCATTATGTTTCCTTGGTTCTTATGTTCTTGTTCATTATTTTTCTGGTTTATTGTTTCCTTGGTTCAATATGTTTCCTTGGTTCACTTATGTTCTTGTTCATTATGTTCCCTTGGTTCATTATGTTTCCTGGTCATTTGTTTCCTTGGTTATTATGTTTCTTGGTTCATTATTGTTCTCTTGGTTCATATGTTTCTTGGTTCATTATGTTCCTTGGTTCATTTTTTTCCTTGGTTCATTATGTTTCCTTGGTTCATTATGTTTCCTTGGTTCATTATGTTTCCTTGGTTAATCTTATGTTTCCTTGGTTCATTATGTTTCTTGGTTCATTATGTTCTTGGTTCATTATGTTTCCTTGGTTCATTATGTTTCCTTGGTTCATATGTTCTTGGTATATGTTTCCTTGGTTCATTATGTTTCCTTGTTCAACTATGTTTCCTTGGTTCATTATGTTTCCTTGGTTCAATATGTTTCCTTGGTTCATTATGTTTCCTTGGTTCATTATGTTTCCTTGGTTATTTTTTCCTTGGTTCAATATGTTTCTTGGTTAATTATGTTTCCTTGGTTAATTATGTTCCTTGGTTAATTATGTTTCCCTTGGTTAATTATGTTTTCCTTGGTTCATTATGTTCCTGGTTTTTTTTATGTTTCCTTGGTTCAATATGTTCCTTGTTCATTATGTTTCCTTGGTTAATATGTTTCCTTGGTTTATTATGTTTCTTTGGTTTTCATTATGTTTCCTTGGTTCTTTTTATGTTTCCTTGGTTCATTATGTTTCCTTGGTTCATATATGTTTTCCTGGTTCATTATGTTTCTTGGTTCATTATGTTCCTTGGTTCATTATGTTTCCTTGGTTATTTATGTTTCTCTTGGTTCATTATGTTTCCTTGGTTCATTATGTTTCCTTGGTTCAATATGTTTCCTTGGTTAATTATGTTTCCTTGGTTCATATGGTTTCCTTGGTTCATTATGTTCCTTGGTTCATTATGTTTCCCTGGTTCATTAGTTTCACTGGTTCATTATGTTTCCTTGGTTCATTTGTTTTTGGTTCATTATGTTTCCTTGGTTATTATGTTTCCTGGTTCATTATGTTTCCTGGTTCCTCTCTAGGTTTCTTCCTAGGTTTTGGCCTTTCTAGGGAGTTTTTCCTAGCCACCGTGCTTCTACACCTGCATTGCTTGCTGTTTGGGGTTTTAGGCTGGGTTTCTGAACAGCACTTTGAGATATCAGCTGATGTAAGAAGGGCTATATAAAGACATTTGATTTGACCATGCATACCCCAAAAGACATGCCACCAGAGGTCTCTTCACAGTCTCCAGGTCCAGAACAGTGGGAGGTGCACATAGAGCCATGACTACATGGAACTCTATTCCACATCAAGTAACTGATGCAGCAGTAGAATCAGATTTTAAAAAACAGATTAAAAATACACCTTATGGAACAGCGGAGACTGTGAAGAGACACACACAAAGGTACAGACACACATACACATGCATTGTACTATTGTTGTATGGTGGTATTATACATGTTGTATTGTAGATATGTAGTGTTATAATAATGTTATATGATGTACTGTTTTATATTTTGTTTTAAATCTAATGTAAGTGCTTTAATATGTCTGAACCCCTAACAGGAACTAATGGGGATCCATAATAAACCCCAGGAAGAGTAGCTGCTGCCTTGGCAGGAACTAATGGGGATCCATAATAAACCCCAGGAAGAGTAGCTGCTGCCTTGGCAGGAACTAATGGGGATCCATAATACAGATTTTAGATTTTGAATCTAAACATGGTCAAATGGTTATAAAGGAGTCTCAGATTCATTGCCTCTCTTTGTTCCTGACCTGCCATGGAGAGATACACTCTCTCTTTCTCCCTCTGTCTCTGACAAGTCATGGATTCTTTGTCTCTCTCAGTCTCTGAAAAGTCATGAATTCTTTGCCTCAGTCTCTAATCATGTCTAGAAACTTAACATGTTGTTAATGCCAGTAATATAAGCTTATACCTTGTATAATGTAATCATTCATTTTACAACGTTATTTAAATCTATTTGCCTTTGATATATACAATTGTTATTCCTTTCTTGATAGCCAATTCCTGTAACTCAACTATAGCCTCTTACATATTCCTAAATCATATTTATGGAGTACCATATTTAGTTTAATAGACTTTGAACATACTAATTGCTAGTCTAATTACATCTGAGTTATAAATAATACACAAATCAAATATCAATACTACAATTGTCTGGGTAGCCAGACAGGTAGAAGCTGTTTAGAAGCCTCTGGGACTTTGGCATGGCGCCCCGGTACCGCTTGCCGTGCGGTAGCAGAGAGAACAGTCTATGACAAGGGTGGCAGGAGTCTTTGACAATTTTTAGGGCCTTCCTCTGACACCGCCTGGTATAGAGGTCGTGGATGGCAGGAAGCTTGGCCCCAGTGATGCACCCTCTGTAGTGCCTTGTGGTCGGAGGCCGAGCAGTTGCCATACCAGACAGTGATGCAACCCGTCAGGATGCTCTCGATGGTGCAGCTGTAAAACTTTTGAGGATCTGAGGACCCATGCCAAATCTTTTCAGTTTCCTGAGGGGGAATAGGTTTTGTTGTGCCCTCTTCACAACTGTCTTGGTGTGCTTGGACCATGTTAGTTAGTTGGTGATGTGTACGCCATATAGGTTTCTAGAGCTATAAGCCCAGAAGAATGTAGAGCCACTACATCGAGTCCATACTTATAAAAATGCATATTCTATATTTATTTTCTCCAAAAGGATTAGGACATATGTTGTTGTTCTTGGAAATGAAATGATACAATGACTATGAGGTTAAAGTGCTGACTGTCATGGTTTCATTTGAGGGGATTTTCATCCATAATCAGGTGAACCGTTTAGAAATTACAGCACTTTTTGTACATTGTCCCCTTATTCTAGGGGACCAAAAGTATTGGGACAAATTCACTGTATTAATGTAGTACAATGTCTAGTATATTGCCTTGCAAAAGTATTCTAGTGCAATGAGCCCCTGGTGTTTTTCCTATTTTGTTGCATTACAACCTGTAATTTAAATGGATTTTTATTTGGATTTCATGTAATGGACATACATAAAATAGTCCAAATTGGTGAAGTGAAAAAAATTACTTGTTATAAAAAGAAATAAAAAACTGAAAAGTGATGTATGCACATGTCTTCGCCTCCTTTGCTATGAAGCCCCTAAATAAGATATAGTGCAACCAATTACCTTCAGAAGTCACATAATTAGTTAAATAAAGTCCACCTGTGTGCAATCTAACTGTCACATGATCAGTCACGTGATCTCAGTATATATACACCTGTTCTGAAAGGCCCCAGAGTCTGCAACACCACTAAACAAGTGGCACCACCAAGCAAACGGCACCAGGAAGACCAAGGGGCTCTCCAAACAGGTCAGGGACAAAGTTGTGGAGAAGGACAGATCAGGGTTGGGTTATTTAAAAAAAAAAAACGAAACTTTGAACATCCCACGGAACACCATCAAATCCATTATTAAAAAATGGAAAGAATATGGCACCACAACAAACCTGCCAAGAGAGGGCCACCCACCAAAACTCACAGACCAGGCAAGGAGGGCATTAATCAGAGAGGCAACAAAGAGACTAAAGATAACCCTGAAGGAGCTGCAAAGCTCCACAGAGGAGATTGGAGTATCTGTCCATAGGACCACTTTAAGCCGTACACTCCACAGAGCTGGGCTTTACTGAGGAGTGGCCAGAAAAAAATAAGAAAACACGTTTGATGTTCGCCAAAAGGCGTGTGGGAGACTCCACAAACATATGGAAGAAGGTACTCTGGTCAGATGAGACTACAATTGAGCTTTTTGGCCATCAAGGAAAATGTTATATCTGGCGCAAACCCAACACCTCTCATCACCCCGAGAACAGCTTTCAGGGAAGCTTGGTGGTGGCAGCATCATGCTGTGGGGATGTTTTTCATTGGCAGGGACTGGGAAACTGGTCAGAATTGAAGGAATGATGGATGGCGCTAAATACAGGGATATTCTTGAGGGAAACCTGTTTCAGTCTTCCAGAGATTTGAAACTGGGACGGAGGTTCACCTTCCAGCAGGACAATGACCCTAAGCATACTGCTAAAGCAACACTCGAGTGGTTAAAGGGAAAACATTTAAATGTCTTGGAATGGCCTAGTCAAAGCCCAGACCTCAATCAAATTGAGAATATGTGGTATGACTTAAAGATTGCTGTACACCAGCCCAACCCATCCGACTTGAAGGAGCTGGAGCAGTTTTGCCTTGAAGGATGGGCAAAAAATCCCAGTGGCTAGATGTGCCAAGCTTATAGAGACATACCCCAAGAGTCTTGCAGCTGTAATTGCTGTAAAAGGTGGCTCTACAAAGTATTGACTTTGGGGGCGGTGAATAGTTATGCACACTCAAGTTTTCAATGTTTTGTCTTATTTCTTGTTTGTTTCACAATAAAAAGTATTTTGCATCTTCAGTGGTAGGCATGTTGTGTAAATCAAATGATACAAACCCCTCAAAAATACATTTTAATTCCAGGTTGTTAGGCAACAAAATAGGAAAAAGGGGGGTGAAGCACTGCATTAGGTCCCAAGCACTCAATGACTACATAAAGCTTGTGACTGTACAAACGTGTTGGATTCATTTGCTGTTTATTTTGGTCGTGGTTTCAGAAAAACATGTTCCCAATAGAAATACATGTTAAGAATAAAATATGTTTCTGAACACATTAATGTGGATGCTACCACGATTACGACTAATCCTGAATGCATCGTGAATAATAACCAGTGAGAAATGAAAATGCATAAATATCAAGATGATACAGCGCATTCGGAAAGTAAATTAAACTCCTTGACTTTTTCCACATTTTTGCTAAGTTATGTAAATGTGATATCAGTTTTTTATTATTAATACATTTGCAAAAATTTCTAAAATCCAGTGTTTGCTTTGTCATTATGGGGTATTGTGTGTAGATTGATGTGGGGGGAAAAGCGATTTAATACATTTTAGAATGAGGTTGTAATGTAACAAAATGTTGAAAAGGTCAAGTGGTCTGAATACTTTCTGAACGCTCTGTATTTATGCCTCTAACTTTCTCACAAGCTTAACGTAGTAAGTCACAAGCTTAACGTAGTCAGCCACAAGCTGAACGTAGTCAGCCACAAGCTGAACGTAGTCAGTCACAAGCTGAACGTAGTCAGTCACAAGCTGAACGTAGTCAGTCAGAAGCTTAACGTAGTCAGTCACAAGCTACTCGAGTCAGCCACAAGCTGAACGTAGTCAGCCACAAGCTTAACGTAGTCAGTCACAAGCTTAACGTAGTCAGTCACAAGCTGAACGTAGTCAGTCACAAGCTTAACGTAGTCAGTCACAAGCTTACAACGTAGTCAGCCACAAGCTGAACGTAGTCAGTCGCACTGAACGTAGCAGTAAGCTAAGAGCGTCAAGCTCGAGTAACCACAAGCTTAACGTAAGTCAGCAACAGCTAACGTAGTCAGCACAAGCTTAAGTAGTCCAGTCACAAGCTTAAAGTAGTCAGTCACGAAGCTTAACGTAGTCAGTCACAAGCTTAAGTAGTCAGGCACAAGCTTAACGTAGTCAGTCACAAGCTTAACGTAGTCAGTCACAAGCTTAACGTAGTCAGTCACAAGCTTAACGTAGTCAGTCACAAGCTTAACGTAGTCAGTCACAAGCTTTAACGTAGTTCAGTCACAAGCTTGAACGGTAGTGCAGTCACAACTTAACGTAGTCAGTCACAAGCTTAACGTTCAGTCACAAGCTTAACGTAGTCAGTCACAAGCTTACAACGTAGTCAGTCAACAAGCTTAACGTAGTCAGTACAACAAGCTTAACGTTAGTCCAGTCACAAGTTAACAGTGTAGTCAGTCACAAGCTTACGTAGTCAGTCACAAGCTTTAATCGTAGGTAGCAGTCACAACTTAACGTAGTCAGTCAGTCACACAAGCTTAACGTAGTCAGTCACAAGCTTAACGTAGTCAGTCACAAGCTTACGTATGTCAGTCACAAGCTTAACGTAGTCAGTCACAAGCTTAACGTAGTCAGTCACAAGCTTAACGTAGGTCAGTCACAAGCTTAACGTAGTCAGTCCACAGCTTAACGTAGTCAGTCACAAGCTTAATGTCAGTCACAGCTGAACGTAGTCAGTCACAAGCTTAACGTAGTCAGCCCAAGCTGAACGTATTCAGTCACAAGCTTAACGTAGTCAGTCACAAGCTTAACGTAGTCACACAAGCTAACGTAGTTCAGCCACAAGCTTAACGTAGTCAGTCACAAGCTGCGTAGTCAACCACAGCTTAACGTAGTCAGTCCACAGCTTAACGTAGTCAGTCACAAGCTTAACGTAGTCAGTCACAAGCTTAACGTAGTCAGTCACAAGCTAACGTAGTCAGTCACAAGCTTAACGTAGTCAGTCACAAGCTGAACGTAGTCAGGTCACAAGCTGAACGTAGTCAGTCACAAGCTAAACGTAGTCAGTCACAAGCTTAACGTAGTCAGTCACAAGCTTAACGTAGTCAGTCACAAGCTTAACGTAGTCAGTCACAAGCTTAACGTAGTCAGTTCACAAGCTTAACGTAGTAGTCAGTCAACAAGCTTAGACGTAGTCCTTGTGTGATAGGAATATGGGACCAAATAAAATTTTTACTACACATATAATTTAATTTGTCCAAATACTTTTGCCCAAAAAGAGGCGCGACACAATGTACAAAAAGTGCTGTAATTTCTAAACGGTTCCCCTGATTATGGATGAAAATACCCTCAAATTAAAGTTGACCAATCTGCACTTTGACCTGCAGTCATTGATCATTTCAAATCCAAAGTGCTGAGTACAGTGACAAAACACAACAAATGGGTCACTGTCCCAATATTTTGTGATGTTTGTCCTGTATAATTGCTTCCCTCAGCGAAATATGTGATTTTACAACGATAGTCTGTAATCAATTGTTTTCCAATGGAGTAGAAAGTTACATCAAGCATACAGTTCATACTTTTATAAATATACTATATTTAACACTTAGGCTGACTGTGTACCTGTCCTGATGTGTTATAGAACTACTGTGTACCTGTCCCTGATTGTTACAGACTACTGTGTACCTGTCCTGATTGTTACAGACTACTGTGTACCTGTCCTGATTGTTACAGACTACTGTGTAACCTGTCCTAGTTGTTACAGGAGTATGTGTTACCTGTCCTGATTGTTACGACTACTGTGTACCTGTCCTGATTGTGTACAGACTACTGTGTACCTGTCCTGATTGTTACAGACTCCTGTGTACCTGTCCTGATTGTTACAGACTACTGTGTACCTGTCCTGATTTTACAGACTACTTGTACTGTCCGCTGTTACACTACTGTGTATACCTGTCCTGATTGTTACAGACTACTGTGTACCTGTCCTGTTGTTACGACTATGTGTACCTGTCCTGATTGTAAAGACTACTGTGTACCTGTCCTGATTGTTACTAGACTACGTGTACCTGTCCTGATTGTTAACAGACTACTTGTACCTGTCCTGATTGTTATAGACTACTTGTACCTGTTCCTGATTGTTATAGACTACGGTGTACCTGTCCTGATTGTTATAGACTACTGTGTACCTGTCCTGATTGTTATAGACTACTGGTACCTGTCCTGATTGTTATAGACTACTGTGATACCTGTCTGATTGTTATAGACTACTGTTACCTGTCCTGATTGTTATAGACTACTGTGTACCTGTCCTGATTGTTATGATACCTGTATACCTGTCCTGATTGTTATAGACTACTGTATACCTGTCCTGATTGTTATAGACTCTGATGTACCTGTCCTGATTGTTATAGACTACTGTTACCTGTCCTGATTGTTATAGACTCTGTATACCTGTCCGATTGTTATAGACTACTGTATACCTGTCCTGATTGTTATGACTACTGTACCTGTCCGATTGTTCAGACTACTGTGTACCTGTCCTGATTGTTATAGACTACTGTGTACCTGTCCTGATTGTTATGATACTTATACGTCCGATGTTATGACTACTGTATACCTGTCCTGATTGTTATAGACTACTGTTCCTGTCCTGATGTGTTATAGACTACTGTGTACCTGTCCTGATTGTTACAGACTACTGTGTCCTTCCTGATTGTTATAGACTACTGTGTACCTGTCCTGATTGTTAGACTACTGTGTACTGTCCGATTGTTATACTACTGTTACCGTCCTGATTTTATAAGACTACTGTGTACCTGTCCTGATTGTATGACTACTGTGTAACCTGTCCGATTGTTATAAGGCTACTGGTGACCTGTCCTGTTGTTATAAGGCTAACTGTGTACCTGTCCTGATGTTATAAGGCTATGTGTACCTTGATGTCCTGATTGTTATAAGCTACTGTGAACTGTCCTGATGTTATAAGGCTACTGTGTACCTGTCCTGATTGTTATAAGGCTACTGTGAACCTGTCCTGATTTTTATAAGGCTACTGTGTACCTGTCTGATTGTTATAAGGCTACTGTGAACCTTGATTGTCCTATTTTTAAGGCTGTCACTTGGATTTGGAATCCATAGTTTTTTTATAAAAATAGCATTCCATGCATCCACTGCCAAAAAATTGGCCATGTAATGACGAGCCGCTCCTTCTCCGTTTGCAAACACAGCCCCATTGCAGAAGTGGCGGAAAAGGCTACTTTTATCAAAAACTATGGATTTCAGCAAACAAAGTCAAACATAGGTAAACGGTAAGTATCAACTTAGGCAAGTATCGACTGATAGGCACTCGATGTCCTCGAAGGAACGATCTCCCACGCTCATCGGAACAGAGACGGTTATGTGTGGTGTTTAATCACTGCAGACTATCAGTGACTCACCTCTCACGATGCAGATCAGTCACTTTCACTTCCGTCAACTCCTCCAGCTCAGCCACAGACCACCTGGACACATCATCGGAGACACAGTATTCATTTATGTAAATGGAGGAGGTGCAGTGTCTGAACCTCTAGTATCTACAGTTATAGAACAGTCCTGGAAACAGACAGTGTAATGTCTGAACCTCTAGTATCTACAGTTATGACAGTCCTGGAAACAGAGTGTAATGGCTGAACCTCTAGTATCTACAGTTATAGAACAGTCCCATAACAGAAGGTGTAATGTCTGAACTCTAGTATCACAGTTATAGAACAGTCCTGGAAACAGACAGTGTAATGGCTGAACCTCTAGTTCTACAGTTATAGAACAGTCCTGGAAACAGAAGGTGTATGGCTGAACCACTAGTATTTACAGTTATAGAACGTCCTGGAAACAGAAGGTGTAATGGCTGAACCACTAGTATTTACAGTATAGAACAGTCCTGAAAACAGACAGTGTAATGTCTGAACCTCTAGTATCTACAGTCATAGAACAGTCTGGACAGACAGTGTAATGGCTGAACCTCTAGTATCTACAGTTATAGAACAGTCCTGGAACAGAAGGTGTAATGGCTGAACCTCTAGTATCTACAGTTATAGAACAGTCCTCATAACAGAAGTGTAATGGCTGAACCACTAGTATCTACAGTTATAGAACAGTCCTCATAACAGAAGGTGTAATGTCTAACCTCTAGTATCTACAGTTATAGAACAGTCCTCATAACAGAAGGTGTATGTCTGAACCTCTGTATCTACAGTTATAGAACAGTCCTGGAAACAGAAGGTGTAATGCTGAACCTCTAGTATCTACAGTTATAGAACAGTCCTGGAAACAGAAGGTGTAATGGCTGAACCTCTAGTATCTACAGTTATAGAACAGTCCTGAAAACAGACAGTGTAATGTCTGAACCACTAGTATCTACAGTTATAGAACAGTCCTGGAAACAGAAAGTCTGGCTTGGAACAAGATAACCATACCAGACATGTCTGAATCTTCTCATGCCAGCTAAAGTCAATGGAATGTATTTTACATCAGAAGTTGTCACAAAGTGCTTTACAGATACCCAGTGATACGAGTGATATGAAGTGCTAGACAAGCTGGCAGACAACCATCATGTCCCAGGTGGGGCTTCTTGCCTAAAAAAAAGGTTGTTTAAAACAAGTTCCATTCCTATGAGTTTAGGTCTGTGATCCTGTTCCAATTTCAGACGGACTCAGGTAGCTGGCCCAGATACGGCCTCTGTGTGTGTCTCACGCAACATAGAGATGGCGGGAGAAAGAGAGAGGCAGAGAGATAGAGAAACAGAGAAAAAGAGCGAGAGAGAGAGAGTGAGAGAGAGGCAGAGAGAGAGAGAGAGAGGCAGAGAGAGAGAGAGAGAGAGGCAGACAGAGCGAAAGAGAGAGAGAGACAGAGAGAGAGCTCCAGGCCACTCTAATTTCCTTTCTGCCTCCTCCATCTCTCTGCTCTCCAGCTCAGGGAGCCACTGCCCCTCCAGAGACCACTGCCGCCACCTGGTAACACACTGCTATTTCTAGGAAGCAGGTCACTCCTCCGCTCTCGCTGTCCTTCTTTTAGTCAGAGTTGCTCATTTCATTCGTGCCGTTCCACCTCAAAAAGCACGAGAAAATGGATTGACACCCACCATGTCAGATTGTTCTGAGATTATTCCTGTTGGTAGGAACAGATATGATTAGCATTCCTGCCACATTATATTGTTGAAATATATTTTGATCTCTGAGGAAATTAAGCTAACTGATTGCATCCAAATTGGCAATTTTAATTTATTGGATTCATATAATACTAAATATATTATCTAACATTTAATTTGGACAAAACTTTTTTTAACTATGAGTTAGACATGAGGAATACAAAGACATTTTGAAAATGAATCCACGGCCCCCCCCGTCCACACCCCACGCCAATCCCACCCCAACAACGAGTATATAGTTTCAGTTCTCTATGTCTGACCAGTAGTATGGAGCTACGGCTTGGAGTCTTGTTTCTTTGTCCTATAGAATGTATTCTCAATGAATTTGGTGATGTTTTTTTCCCACCTCTTCAGAGAAATTAGTCATTGAAGTTAGGTTTATGTACTATCCTACCTCCTGTTATTACCAGGTTCTGACCACTAGATGGTGCTGTTCCTGCTAGAAAGAAATGTTTTTAAGAATCGCCCCTCAATGCTAAAGGGATAGTTCACCCAAATTACAAGATCGTACATTGGTTTCCTCAGCCTGTAAGCAGTCTTTGGACAAGGTATGACAGAAAGCCATACTTTGATTTTGTTTACTTGGCCACTGTTTCAAATGCTAACTTTTTAGCATGTGTGGCAAAAATTCAATGCAAGTTAGTGGTACCTATATTATAATTTATGCTAACTTTTTAGCATGTGTGGCACAAATTCAATGCAAGTTAGTGGTACCTATATTATAATTTATGCTAACTTTTAGCATGTGTGGCACAAATCCAATGCAAGTTAGTGGTACCTATATTAGAATTTATGCTAACCTTTTAGCATGTGTGGCACAAATCCAATGCAAGTTAGTGGTACCTATATTATATTTATGCTAACTTTTTAGCATGTGTGGCACAAATTCAATGCACGTTAGTGGTACCTATATTTATATTTATGCTAACTTTTTAGCATGTGTGGCACAAATTCAATGCAAGTTGTGGTACCTATATTAGAATTTATGCTAACTTTTTAGCATGTGTGGCACAAATTCAATGCACGTTAGTGGTACCTACAGTGGGGAGAACAAGTATTTGATAAACTGACAATTTTGCAGGTTTTCCTACTTACAAAGCATGTAGAGGTCTGTCATTTTTATCATAGGTACACTTCAACTGTGAGAGACGGAATCTAAAACAAAAATCCAGAAAATCACATTGTATGATTTTTAAGTAATTCATTTGCATTTTATTGCATGACATAAGTATTTGATACATCAGAAAAGCAGAACTGAATATTTGGTACAGAAACCTTAGTTTGCAATTACAGAGATAATACGTTTCCTGTAGTTCTTGACCAGGTTTGCACACACTGCAGCAGGGATTTTGGCCCACTCCTCCATACAGACCTTCTCCAGATCCTTCAGGTTTCGGGGCTGTCGCCGGGCAATACGGACAAGTATCAAATACTTGTTCTCCCATGTATATTATAATTTATGCTAACTTTTTAGCATGTGTGGCACAAATCCAATGCAAGTTAGTGGTACCTATATTATAATGTATGCTAACTTTTTAGCATGTGTCGCACAAATCCAATGCAAGTCAACGGTGCAGTACCTAGATTAGCATTTTCACGCTTCATGTCCAAATCATCTTAAAGTATCTAAAAATGGACTTTGTAACTCAATGATGTTACTTATAGATGATTTGGATATGAAGCGTGTAATGCGAATATAGGTACTGCACCATTGACTTGCAATTGAATTTGTGCCACACATGCTAAAAAGTTAGCATAAATTCTAATATAGGTACCACTAACTTGCATTGAATTTGTGCCACACATGCTAAAAAGTTAGCATAAATTCTAATATAGGTACCACTAACTTGCATTGGATTTGTGCCACAAATGCTAAAAACATTGGTCAGGTGAACAAAACCAAAGCATAGGTTGCTGTCATAGCGTGTCCATAGACTGCTCACACGGTAAGGAAACCAATATGCCCATTTGGGTGAACGAAAACAAATATTTAAAAAGACAAATCTGTCATCAAGGCAAAGGGGGGCTACTTTGAAGAATCTCAAATATAAAATATATTTTGATTCGTTTAACACCCTTTTTTTGGTTACTACATGATTCCATATGTGTTATTTCATAGTTTTGATGTCTTCACTATTATTCTACCATGTATAAAATAGTAAAAATAGAGAAAAACCCTTGAATGAGTAGGTGTGTCCAAACTTTTGACTGATATTGTATGTTAGTCTATCTAACCGTCTGTTCCCTTCAGCTTGTGAAGAGGAGGCCGGTAGCACTGAGGTAGTAATGTGACAGGAATTTGAAGTTGCTTGAGAAATATTTAGAGGGGATATATACGGAATCAGGGGAGAGTAGTCGATAGTTATTTGTTTATGTTCATTTTTAAAGAGTTATTTGTGCTTTACGTTTAAAGGCGATCTTTAAAACTGTCTTGATGGAATTGACTCACACGGAGGTAACACACTAAACCTGTATTTGACACCATTTCCAATGTTTCTGTGTTTCAAAATGCCCCCACTATTAGGCCATGTTTTGTGCAGTTAGTCTCTACTGCTGTTGTGAAGGTAGGGCTAGTCTCCACTGCTGTTGTGAAGGTAGGGCTAGTCTCTACTGCTGTTGTGAAGGTAGGGCTAGTCTCCACTGCTGCTGTGAAGGCGAGGCTAGTCTCTACTGCTGTTGTGAAGGTAGGGCTAGTCTCCACTGCTGTTTAAAGGTAGGGCTAGTCTCCACTGCTGTTGTTGAAAGGTAGGGCTAGTCTCTATGCTGTTGTGAAGGTAGGGCTAGTCTCCACTGCTGTTGTGAAGGTAGGGCTAGTCTCCACTGCTGTTGTGAAGGTAGGGCTAGTCTCTACTGCTGTTGTGAAGGTAGGGCTAGTCTCCACTGCTGTTGTGAAGGTAGGGCTAGTCTCTACTGCTGTTGTGAAGGTAGGGCTAGTCTCTACTGCTATTGTGAAGGTAGGGCTAGTCTCCACTGCTGTTGTTGAAGGTAGGGCTAGTCTCCACTGCTGTTGTGAAGGTAGGGCTAGTCTCCACTGCTGTTGTGAAGGTAGGGCTAGTCTCCACTGCTGTTGTGAAGGTAGGGCTAGTCTCCACTGCTGTTGTGAAGGTAGGGCTAGTTCTACTGCTGTTGTGAAGGTAGGGCTAGTCTCCACTGCTGTTGTGAAGGTAGGGCTAGTCTCTACTGCTGTTGTGAAGGTAGGGCTGTCTCCACTGCTGTTGTGAAGGTAGGGCTAGTCTCCACTGCTGTTGTGAAGGTAGGGCTTGTCTCCACTGCTGTTGTGAAGGTAGGGCTAGTCCTCCACTGCTGTTGTGAAGGTAGGGCTAGTCTCCACTGCTGTTGTGAAGGTAGGGCTAGTCTCTACTGCTGTTGTGAAGGTAGGGCTAGTATCCACTGCTGTTGTGAAGGTAGGGCTAGTCTTCACTGCTGTTGTGAAGGTAGGGCTAGTCTCCACTGCTGTTGTGAAGGTAGGGCTAGTCTTCACTGCTGTTGTGAAG
>NC_036856.1:38919576-38923392 GCF_002910315.2 Salvelinus sp. IW2-2015 | reverse complement strand
CTCCCACTGCTGTTGTGAAGGTAGGGCTAGTCTCTCACTGCTGTTGTGAAGGTAGGGCTAGTCTCTACTGCTGTTGTGAAGGTAGGGCTAGTCTCCACTGCTGTGTGAGCTAGATGCTGTAGAGGCTAGTCCTCTCTGCTTTGTGAAATAGGGCTAGTCTGCCACTGCGTTGTAAGGTAGGCTAGTCTCCACTGCTGTTGTGAAGGTAGGGCTAGTCTCTACTGCTGTTGTGAAGTAGGCTAGTCTCACTGCTGTTGTGAAGGTAGGGCTAGTCTCTACTGCTGTTGTGAAGGTTGGCTACCCTGCTGTGTAGGTAGCTAGTCTCCACTGCTGTTGTGAAGGTAGGGCTAGTCTCCACTGCTGTTGTGAAGGTAGGGCTAGTCTCTACTGCTGTTGTGAAGGTAGGGCTAGTCTCCACTGCTGTTGTGAAGGTAGGGCTAGTCTCCACTGCTGTTGTGAAGGTAGGGCTAGTCTCTACTGCTGTTGTGAAGGTAGGGCTAGTCTCCACTGCTGTTGTGAAGGTAGGGCTAGTCTCCACTGCTGTTGTGAAGGTAGGGCTAGTCTCACTGCTTTGTGAGTAGGGCTAGTCTCACTGCTGTTGTGAAGGTAGGGCTAGCTCACTGTGTGTGTGAAGTAGGGCTAGTCTCCACTGCTGTTGTGAAGGTAGGGCTAGTCTCACTGCTGTTGTGAAGGTAGGGCTAGTCTCTACTGCTGGTGAAGTAGGGCTTGTCTCCACTGCTGTTGTGAAGGTAGGGCTAGTCTCCACTGCTGTTGTGAAGGTAGGGCTTGTCTCACTGCTGTTGTGAAGGTAGGGCTAGTCTCACTGCTGTTGTGAAGGTAGGGCTAGTCTCCACTGCTGTTGTGAAGGTAGGGCTAGTCTCCACTGCTGTTGTGAAGTAGGGCTAGTCTCACTGCTGTTGTGAAGGTAGGCTAGTCTCACTGCTGTTGTGAAGTAGGGCTAGTCTCTACTGCTGTTGTGAAGGTAGGGCTAGTCTCCACTGCTGTTGAAGGTAGGCTAGTCTCCACTGCTGTTTGTGAAGGTAGGGCTATTCTCCTGCTGTGTGAAGGTATGGCTAGTCTTCACTAACTTTCTAATGTGTGTCAGGACAGTTACTGACCTCACACAAAGTCGTCACTGCCCACCAGAGGGTGATGGGCGTGCCCCAATAGCAGTTTCGTGTGAAAATGGGCCAAAATTCACGCGTATCCCCAGCCAGAACGCAGCTTCCCGCACGAACTCAGGGAACCCTGGGGTAGAGGACGAGTCAAAAGGAGGGTGGGGGGTAGGAGAAGGAGAGATACAGATGGGGAGGAGGGAGGATAAAGGAGAGATACAGATTGTGTGGAGGGAGAAGAGGAAAGAGAGAAGGGAAAAAGGGAGCTACAGATGGGCGGATGGAAGAAGAGAAGGAGAGATGGAGAAGATACAGTGGGGAGGAGGAAGAGAGCAAGGAGAAGATACAGATGGCAGATGGAGAGATTACAGATGGGGAGGAGGAGAGAGAGAAGGAGAGAAGGAGAGAAACAGATGAGGCGGAGGGAAGAGAGAAGGAGGAGAAACAGATTGGGCGGAGGAGAGAGAGAAGGAAGAAACAGATGGGGCGAGGGGAGAAAGAGGAGAGATACAGGATGGGGCGGAGGAGAGAGAGAAGAGGATACGATGGGGCGGAGGGGAGAGAGAGAAGGAGAAGATACAGATGGGGCGGAGGGAGAGAGAGAAGAGAGAACCCAGATGGCGGAGGGAGAGAGAGAGGAGAAACCAGATGGGCGGAGGAGAGAGAGCAAGAAACCAAACAGGATGGGCGGAGGGAGAGAGAGAAGGAGAGAAAAGAAGAAGGAAGGAAGAGAAAAAAGATAGAAGAAGAAAAGAAGAGAAACAGATGGGGCGGAGGGAGAGAGAGAAGGAGAGAACCAGATGGGGCGGGGAGGAAGAGAGGAAAAGAAACAGATGAGGGAGAGGAGAGAAGGAGAGAAACAGATGGGGGAGGAGAGAGAGAAAGGAGAGAACCAACACCACAGTTAGGTGATAGAGAATCAGATGAATATACACCTGTCCGATCATTCCATATTCCCTAGTTATAGTGCTAAACTAGAAGTGCCCTATAGGCCCTCGTGAAAACTAGACCACTTTTAAAAGGGTCCATTAGGGCCGCAGACAAACCGAGGAGGACAGTTAGTAAAGAAAACCATTCAGCTAAGACAGGCAGGACTGGATGAATAGCAGGAGTTCTACTGACTTTGTAACATCTTGCGACACGTCTGTCAGCAATGAACAGTTGATGGGCAAATGATTCTCCGGGAACAAGGGGACAAGTGGGTGTGAAAGAGAAACAGTAGTTCCGAACCACAAGCGTACCCACATGAGACAAGCCTGCTCGTCCCCAAGAACCGAAACCGACTGAGTGTTGCTGAAACAATAACTATGATCAAAATGTTTCTACTGTGTCTTCTGGTAAAAATAAAACAGCCTTCTCAACCATGTTCTAAGCTGA
This sequence comes from Salvelinus sp. IW2-2015, assembly GCF_002910315.2. NCBI lineage: Eukaryota > Metazoa > Chordata > Actinopteri > Salmoniformes > Salmonidae > Salvelinus > Salvelinus sp. IW2-2015. The sequence goes on along the minus strand of NC_036856.1, from coordinate 38,920,900 downwards.
CTTTTAACTATGGGATGTCCGCCCCCCCCATGTTTTACCTGAAGACTGCCTGAACTTTACGCCCTGAGAGGACTGGCCTGAACTACCCCTGAAGACTGGCCTGAACATACCCCTGAAGACTGGCCTGAACTACCCTGAAGACTGGCCTGAAACTCACCTGAAACTGGCCTGAAACACCCTGAGACTGCCTTGAACTACCCCTTGAACTGGCCTGAACTACCCCTGAAGACATGGCCTGAACTCACCCTGAGACTGGCCTTCTGATAAACTGGCGCATGAACCACCTGAAGACTGGCCCTGGAACTACCCTGCTATAGCGCCCTGAACTACCCCTGAAGACTGCCCTGAACTACCCCTGAAGACTGGCCTGAACTACCCCTGAAGACTGGCCTGAACTACCCCTGAATACTGGCCTGAACTCACCTGAAGACTGGCCTGAACTACCCCTGAAGACTTGCCTGAATTACCCCTGAAGACTGGCCTGAACTACCCCTGAAGACTGGCCTGAACTACCCCTGAAGACTGGCCTAACATTTTTAATATGGTCTCTCTTTTCTGTCTGTCTCTTACCATTTTCTTCATTCCTACGGTGGCCTTCTGTGTGAACAGATCGTACTAGGAACAGTGTAGTTCATTTCGGGAACTCAACTAACCAGCCGAGCAAAAGATAGGCTGGAGAGGACATGAATAAGTTACCGTGGCCATCTATCCTCCTGTCCTTTCTCTCTGTATCTTTTCTTTCCCTCTTTCCTACAGAGCCCTTCACAGTACTACGAACACAGCAGATCATCGAATTTCCTTTCACAGGAGAAATGCAGCGAGGACAGAAAAGGAAATGGTGGACAGTACGTTGAACTATGGCCTGATAGACATCAAACATATCTAACATCCTTACCCAATATTAACAATCTGTTACGATCCCTGCGTACCAATTTACTTAACCTTTTCCCTGAAGTGTGCACTTGTGCACTGCTGTACTTACAACAGACGGTGCTTAAACCATATCTATACTTTTAAATCCACGTGGGGTAGCCGTGGAAAAGCACACACAAGGAAAAAGGAAGGAGCATTGGGAAACCAGGGCCTCATTACCATTCTGAACTCACATCATTTCGGTGATTTATTAAAGAGCTAGAAAGATTACCACTGAATCAGTCTATAACCAGCTGGCCTCTATTTCACATCCTGTCGGGTTTTTTTGCACAAGAAATGTACTGAGGTGCCGTCCATCTTTATTAATTGAAAGGTTCTAACTCCTCCTATCATCCTTCTTTATTAATTGAAAGGTTCTAACTCCTCCCATCATCCTTCTTTATTAATTGAA
>NC_036856.1:38908977-38919551 GCF_002910315.2 Salvelinus sp. IW2-2015 | reverse complement strand
AGGTTCTAACTTCCTCCGATCAGTCCTTTCTTATTACTCGAAAGTGTTACTACACTCTCCTCCTCATCGCCTTCTGTGTATTAATTGAAACCGGTACCTAACTCCTCCCATCATTCCTTTCTTTATTAGTGAAAGGTTTTTCCCATCATCCTTCGTTTATTTAAGTTGAAAGGTTCATAATTCTTTCTTATTAATTATTATTTCTAACTCCTACCCACCAGCTCTTTCTTTTATTTCTCATTGAAAGGTTCTAACTCTTTTTCTTTATTATTGAAAGGTTCTAATCCTTCCCCATAAGGTGCTTAAACTCCTTTCTGTTGTTCGCTGTCGTGTATTAATGTGAAAGGTCTCAAGCTCTCTCCAGTCGTACCTTTCTTGTGAGGTTCTTCCTAACGTTTCTTACCACATCCAATCCATTATGTCACTTGATATCTCTTGGTGAACAGGTTTCTTACCACCTCCAATGATGTCACACCGTCATCTCGCTCTTTTCTCTCTTCATCTAAATTCCTCAGATGACATCCCATAAAGATGGCACAGCTACCTATACCCTCGCCTATTCCAATACTAGTGATCCTGTCAGTACCATAACCACAGTACTAAACCCTCCTGTAGACCAGAGCCCGATTATCCTCCCCAAGCGTGTTGACTAGTTACTTTGGTACTTACGTACCATAACCACAGTACAACCCTTAGACCAGAGCCGCTTCATTCATATCCGCCCGTGACCTATGTCAGATACCATTATAGCTCACGTTGACTACTTATACATCGCACTCATGATGCCCCCTATCTCACCCGTGTGACCTATAGTTATGTCACTTGCTAATTAGACCAGAGCCCCTAATCTACCTATATACCATAAGTTATCAAGATCACCCATCATTGCTCCAAATAGACCAGACGCACGGGAACACTAGTGGACCCTGGTTCAATACGTACCTTGATAAATGGAACAGGATGCTATTTGGGACGCCGCCCGTGACCCCTTTTCCGTGTTTTGGCCCGCAGCTTCTATCCCGCATACGAGCAATTAACAAATTTAGTTATTTCAACCTACTAATGTCATTCATACGATTCCACCTTTCCCTCCTGTCAAGTCCAATAACCAGTAGTCACAACTCTACTCCAACTGATGGACCTGATGGTACGGTTTTGCCATTCACAGTACCATAACCAACAGTACAAACCCTACTTCCATCATATAGACAGAGAGGCATTTCTAGTTGGATCACTCATGTCACTTACTCTCCAACTATTAATGAACACCACACGCTACCCAACCTAGCCTCCCCCACACACCGATAGCACTCCTATGGTCTCAGAATGTAGATGTGCTTCATCCATTAGCGTCTCTGCATGATACAGATAGCTCAAACATGACACTATCTCGTAGTCTCCACTAATAGTGCCAGTACAATGCACACCTCTCAACTAAACGTTTGAGCTCCATACTTCAACGTGTGATACGTGTGCTCATAACCTGTATCAATTCTCTCTCTCTTTCTCCTCCCATCATCCTTCTTTATTAATTGAAAGGTTCTAACTCCTCCCACCATCCTTCTTTATTAATTGAAAGGTTCTAACTCCTCCCATCATCCAAGCATCCCTCTTTCTTTTCATCTAAATTGCCCTCCATGCATCCCAAATGGCACCCTATTCCCTATATAGTGGTACTACTATAGACCAGAGCCCTATTCCCTATATAGTGGTACTACTATAGACCAGAGCCCTATTCCCTATATAGTGGTACTACTATAGACCAGAGCCCTATTCCCTATATAGTACACTGCTATAGACCAGAGCCCTATTCCCTATATAGTACACTGCTATAGACCAGACAGCCACGGAACACTATGGACCCTGGTCAAATACGGTACACTATAAATGGAACAGGATGCTATTTGGGACGCCGCCCTGGTGTTTGGGCCACGCAGCTCCTTTCCCAGGAGAATATCTAAATGGCATCAGGTTCCTCAAGCTGAATGAGTTCATCAATTCCCATTTGAGAGAGGCATTTCTATTTAGGCCCCCAATATATTAATTTAATGACCCCCCCCCCCCACACACACACACACTAAATGTAGAATGTAGAGTGTGCTGCTATGGTCTTGCATAGATGTTGGAACAGACCTATTCAATATCCACAGCACCAATGACACCCTTTTAACCATTTAGGTCTAAAGTAGTGTACTGTATAGGGAATAGGGCTCTGGTCTAAAGTAGTGTGCTATATAGGGAATAGGGCTCAGGCCTAAAGTAGTGCACTAAATAGGGAATAGGGCTCTGGTCTAAAGTAGTGCACTATATAGAGAATAGGGCTCTGGTCTAAAGTAGTGTAGGGAATAGGGTGCCATTTGTGACACAGATGTGTTTCTAAGATGGGCCAGAGAAAGGAGATGAGGACGGGAGCAGAGTACTATTTATCCCAATACTACCTCATCAGTTTATACTGAGGAACAGATTAACTCACAGTCACTCCCTGGTAGAGACAAGACCTCCAGCTCTGAAGAGAGACAGATTAACTCACAGTCACTCCTGGTAAGAGACCGAGACCTCTAGCATCGTTGCAAGAGGACAGAATTAAACTCACAGTCACTCTCCTCGGTAAGACGACGAGACCTCTAGCATAGTGAAGGAGGACAGATTATATCCATCAGTCACCTCTTTGGTAGATGACAGGACCTCTAGCAAGTCGAGGAGACAGATAGAACTCACCCAGTCACCCCTGGAGAGAAAAGACCTCCAGCATTAGTGAAAGGAAGGACAGATTAATCTCACAGTTCACTCCCCTGGTAGAGACAAGACTCTCCAGCATAGTGAAGGAGGAAAGACTAACTCACAGCACTCTCCCTGTAGAGACAGACTCCTGCATAGTGAAGGAGGACAGATTAACTCACGAGTCACTCCTGGTAGAGACGAGACCTCTAGCATAGTGAAGGAGGACAATTAACTCCACAGTCACTCCCTGGTAGAGACAAGACCTCCAGCATAGTGAAGGAGGACAGATTAACTCACAGTCACTCCCTGGTTAGAGACAAGACCTCCAGCAGTAGTGAAGGAGGGACAGATTAACTCACAGTCACTCCCTGGTAGAGGACGAGACCTCCAGCATAGTGAAGGGAGGACAGAATAATAACATGTTAGAGACAAACCTCCAGCGAGTAGTGAAGGAGGGACAGATTTAACCTCACAGTCCTCCCTGGAGAGACAAGACCTCCAGCATAGTGAAGGAGGACAGATTAACTCACAGTCACTCCCTGGTAGAGACGAGACCTCCAGCATAGTGAAGGAGGACAGATTAAACATGTTAACAGGACCTCCAGCATAGTGTAGTGAAGGAGGACATACGCTACCATTCAAAAGTTTGGGGTCATTTAGAAATGTCCTTGTTTTAGAAAGAGAAGCACATGTTTTGTCCATTAAAATAACATCAAATTCATCTGAAATACAGTGTAGACATTGTTAATGTTGTAAATCACTATTGCAGCTTGAAAAGGCTGATTTTTTATGGAGTATATACAGAGGCCCATTATCAGCAACCATCACTCCTGTGTTCCAATGGCACATTGTGTTAGCTAATCCAAGTTTATCATTTTAAAAGGCTAATTGATCATTAGAAAACCCTTTTGCAATTATGTTAGCACAGCCTGAAAACTGTTGTCCTGATTAAAGAAGCAATAAAACTGGCCTTCTTTAGACTAGTTGAGTATCTGGAGCATCAGCATTTGTGGGTTTGATTACAGGCTCAAAATGGCCAGAAACAAACAACTTCCTTCTGAAACTTGCCAGTCTATTATTGTTCTGAGAAATGAAGGCTTATCCATGCGAGAAATTGCCAAGAAACTGAAGATCTCTTGTATATAGACTTATTTTTCTACTGTATTATTGACTGTATGTTTTGTATACTCCATGTGTAACTCTGTGTTGTTGTGTGTGTCGAACTGCTTTGCTTTATCTTGGCCAGGTCGCAGTTGCAAATGAGAACTTGATCTCAACTAGCCTACCTGGTTAACTAAAGTTAAAATAAAATAAATAAATAAAAATAAATATGTGTTATTTCATAGTTTTGATGTCTTCACTATTATTCTATTATTATTGAAAAATAACAAAAAACTCCACTGGTCTCCTGTTTTCCCCATTAGTCCCCGGTGTATTTATCCCTGTGTGTCCTGTCTCTCTGTGCCAGTTCATCTTGTTTTGCCATGTCAACCAGCGTTTTTCCTAGCTCCTAGTTTTCCCAGTCTCTGTCTTTTCCTAGCCCTCCTGGTTTTGACCCTTGCCTATACTAACGACGAATCCGCCTGCCTGACCACTCTGCCTGTTCTTGTAATGGGGTGCGTAACTGGTGGCAGGGAAGTCAGACGCAGGAGAGCAGAACTAGGTAATAGCCGGAGCAGTAAAATTCCAAAACCAACGGTATCAACAACAAAATAACAAAACCTGACGTGCACCAGTCAACATGTGCACAAACAAAAAATACCACACAAAGACATGGGGAGAACAGAGAGCTAAATACACAACACGTAATGAGGGAATGAAAACCAGGTGTGTGGGAAAACAAGACAAACCAAATGGAAAATGAAAAATGGATCTGCGATGGCTAGAAGACCGGTGACTTTGACCACCGAACACCGCCTGAACAAGGAGAGGAACCGACTTCGGTGGAAGTCGTGACAGTACCCCCCCTTGACGTGCGGCTCCAGCAGCGTGCCGACACCGGCCTCGAGGACGACCCGGAGGGCAAGGTGCAGGGCGATCTGGACGGAGACGGTGGAACTCCCTCAGCATTGAAGGGTCCAACACGTCCTCCACCGGAACCCAGCATCTCTCCTCCGGATCATACCCCTCCCAGTCCACGAGGTACTGAAGGGCCCCTTGCCCGACGCCTCGAATCCAGTATGGAACGAACGGAGTATGCCGGGCTCCCCTCGATGCCCAGAGGGGGCGGAGGAACCTCCCGCACCTCAAACTCCTGGAGCGTGCCAGCCACCACCGACCTAAGGAGAGACACATGGAACGAGGGGTTAATACGGTAATCAGGGGGAAGCTGTAACCTGTAACTCACCTCGTTCAGTCTCAGGACATTAAATGACCCCATAAACCGCGGACCCAGCTTCCGGCAGGGCAGGCGGAGGGGCAGGTTTCGGGTCGAGAGCCAGACCCCGTCCCCCGGTGTGAACACCGGGACCTCACTGTGGTGACGGTCTGCGCTGGCTTTCTGCCGCAGCACGGCGTGCTGAAGGTGAACATGGGCAGCGTCCCATATTTCCTCCGAGCGCCAGAACCAGTTGTCCACTGCAGGAGCCTCGTCTGACTCTGATCCCAAGGAGCCAGAACCGGCTGATCCCCCAGTACGCACTGGAAGGGGGAGAAGTTAGTGGAGGAGTGGCGGAGCGAGTTCTGGGCCATCTCTGCCCAGGGCACGAACGCTGCCCACTCCCCCGGCCGGTCCTGGCAATAAAACCTCAGAAACCTACCCACATCCTGGTTTACTCTCTCCACCTGCCCGTTACTCTCGGGGTGAAAACCCGAGTTAAGGTTGATCGAGAAACCCAGACGTTCCATGAACGCCCTCCAGACCCTCGAAGGGAACTGGGGACCCCGATCAGACACTATGTCCTCAGGATATTTATCGCACAATCCCCCCGCCGATGAGGTGGTAATTGAGTCGCCTTCTTTTGGAGAAGGCAAGAGCCAAATCGGCATTTTCGGGGAGAATGGTGGAGACCTGGTCTGGACTTTCCACCGTAGTAGCACCAACAGAAACCCCGAAACACCTCCCCGAGCACTCTCGCGACAACCCCGTGAGAGCCCTCCGTTGCCATGAAACAGTGGGGTCATGACAAGCTAACCAGGGTAGGCCTAGCACCACGGGAAACGCAGGAGAGTCAATGAGAAAGAGACTGATTCTCTCCGTGTGACCCCCCCCCTGCGTCACCATGCCCAGAGGAGCGGTGGCCTCCCTAATCAACCCTGACCCTAATGGTCGACTATCTAAGGAGTGAACTGGGAAGGGCATATCCACAGGAACGATGGGGATCCCTAAACTATGGGCAAATTATCTGTCAATAAAATTCCCAGCCGCGCCTGAATCGACAAGCGCCTTATGCTGGGAATGCAGGGAAAACTCAGGAAAAGTAACGAACAAAAACATGTGTGCAACAGAGGGCTCTGGGTGAGAATGGTGCCGGCTCACCTGGGGTGACGCCAGAGTGCCCTGCCTGCTGCCTCGACCCCCAGAGGAACCAACCCGGCACCGACCGGCAGTGTGACCTCTGCGGTCACAGATGGTGCACGAGACGAAACCTCCTCCGGTCTCCCTGAGCGCAGCACCTCCCAGCTCCATGGGCATCGGACGTCTGCGGGTAGCCAGCAGGTTATCCAGCCGAGTGGACAGGTCCGAGGGACAGGTGTCCCTGCAGGCCAACTTTCGACGGACGTCCTCGTGCAAACTGCAGCGATAGTGGTCGATCAGGGCCCTGTCATTCCATCCCACTCCGGAGGTCCGAAAGTCCAAAGCGAACTCCTGTGCGCTCCTCGTCCCCTGCCGCAGATGGAAAAGACGTTCACTCGCCGCTCTGCCCTCGGGCGGGTGGTCGAAGACTGCAGCTCAGCATTCAACACCAGAGTACCCTCCAAGCTCATCATTAAGCTTGTGTTCCCGGGTCTCAACTTTGCCTTTGTGCAATTGGGTCCTGGACCTTCTGACGGGCCACCCTCAGGTGGTGAAGGTAGAAAACAACATCTCCACTTTGCTGATCCTCAACACTGGAGCTCCACAAGGGTGCGTGCTCAGCCCCCTCCTGTACTCCCTGTTCACCCATGACTGCGTGGCCATGCACGCCTCCAACTCAATCATCAAGTTTGCAAACGACACAACAGTAGTGGGCTTGATTACCAACTCCCCAAATACAGGTGTGCCAACCTTGTAGCGTCATACCCAAGAAGACTCGAGGCTGTAATCGCTGCCAAAGGTCCTTCAACAAAGTACTGAGTAAAGGGTCTGAATACTTATGTAAATGTGATGTTTTCAAACCTGTTTTTACTTTGTCATTATGGGCTATTGTGTGTAGATTGATGAGGGAATTTTTTTTTTAATCCATTTTAGAATTAGGCTGTAACAAAACAAAATATGTAAAAAGTCAAGGGCTCTGAATACTTTTCAGATGCACTGTAAAAACACAAAAAAAAATACATTTTGGGAGGGGTTATTTTATTTTCAAAACTATCGGATATATAGTAATTGTGCCAGCCGTAATTTATTCTGCGTCCAGGGCCCATAGCGCTCAAATAAAAAAATGCCATGAAAAGGTACATAAAATTTGACATCAAAATTAGGATCTGACTAAAATCTGTTATAGAACCCATTGCCCTTAATGGTTGTGAGGTCTGGGGTCCGCTCACCAACCAAGAATTCACGAAATGGGACAAACACCAAATTGACACTCTGCATGCAGAATTCTGCATAAACATCTTCCATGTACAACGTAGAACACCAAATAATGCATGCAGAGCAGAATTAGGCCGATACCCACTAATTATCAAAATCCAGAAAAGAGGTGTTACATTCTAGAACCACCTAAAAGGAAGCGATTCCCAAACCTTCCATAACAAAGCCATCACCTACAGAGAGATGAACCTGGTGAAGAGTCCCCAAAGCAAGCTGGTCCTAGGACTCTGTTCACAAACAGACCCCACAGAGCCCTAGAACCGCAACACAATTAGACCCAACCAAATCATGAGAAAACAAAATGATAATTACTTGACACATTGGAAAGAATTAAAGAAAAAAAAATCCACCCAAAAAACACCTGAACACTGTGACTGACCCAAACTTAAGGAAAGCCTTGACTATGTACAGACTTAGTGAGCATAGCCTTGCTATTGAGAAAGGCTGCCGTAGGCAGACCTGGCTCTCAAGGGAAGACAGGCTATGTTCACACTGCCCACAAAATGAGGTGGAAACTGAGCTGCACTTCCTAACCTGCTGCCAAATTTATGACCATGTTAGAGACACATTTTTCCCTCAGATTACACAGATCCACAAAGAATTCAAAAACAAATCCAATTTTGATAAACTCCCATATCTACTGGGTGAAATACCCCAGTGTGCATCACAGCAGCAAGATGTGTGACCTGCTGTGAAAAGAAAAGGGCAACGAGTGGAACACAAATAGCATTATAAATGTTACCCATATTTATGTTGATTTTCCTTTTAGTATTTCAACTATTTTTTACATCATTATAACACTATGTACAGCCATAATATGACATTTGAAATGACTATATTCTTTTGGAACTTGTGTAACATTGATATTAATTTTGTTTATGATCTATTGTACTTGCTTTGGCAATGTAAACAGATGATTCTGATACCAATAAAGCCCTTTGGAGAGAGAGAGAGAAAGAGAGAGAGAGAGAAAGAGAGAGAGAGCCCATTGATATTCTGAGCGGCGCCCCCATGCAGCATCAAATATATCCCTGCACCTCCTCCTCTACACTAAAGAGCAACAGCTCATCCTGCTGGCCACTACCTAATACTGCACATGCTACAACACCCTGCCCTCTACTGGTCACTACATGCTACAACACCCTGCCCTCTACTGGTCACTACATGTTACAACACCCTGCCCTCTACTGGTCACTACATGTTACAACACCCTGCCCTCTACTGGTCACTACATTGTTACAACACCCTGCCCTCTACTGGTCACTAATGTTACAGCACCCTGCCCTCTACTGGCCACTACATGTTACAACACCCCTGCCCTCACTGGCCACTACATGCTACAACACCCTGCCCTCTACTGGTCACTACATGTTACAGCACCCTGCCCTCTACTGGCCACTACATGTTACACACCCTGCCCCTCTACTGGCCACTACATGCTACAACACCCTGCCCTCTACTGGCCCACTACATGTTACAACACCCTGCCCTCTACTGGCACACATGCTACAACACCCTGCCCTCTACTGGTCACTACATGTTACAACACCCTGCCCTCTACTGGTCATACATGCTAACACACCTGCCTCTACTGGCACTACATGTTTACAACACCCGCCCTCTACTGGTCATACAGTGTTAACAGCACCCTGCCCTCTACTGGCCACTACATGTATACAACACCCTTGCCCTCTACTGGCACTACATGCTACAACACCCTGCCCTCTACTGGCCACTACATGTTACAACACCCTGCCCTCTACTGGTCACGACATGCTACAACACCCTGCCCTCTACTGGTCACTACATGTTACAACACCCTGCCCTCTACTGGTCATTACATGCTACAACACCCTGCCCTCTACTGGCCACTACATGCTACTACACCCTAGCCCTCTACTGGTCACTACATGCTACAACACCCTGGCCTCTACTGGTCACTACATGCTACAACACCCTGCCCTCTACTGGCCACTACATGTTACAACACCCTGCCCTCTACTGGTCACTACATGTTACAACACCTGCCCTCTACTGGTCACTACATGTTACAACACCCTGCCCTCTACTGGTCACTACATGTTACAACACCCTGCCCTCTACTGGTCACTACATGTTACAACACCCTGCCCTCTACTGGCCACTACATGCAACAACCACCTGCCCTCTTACTGTCACTAATGCTACAACACCCTGCCTCTACTGGTCACTACATGCTACAACACCCTGCCCTCTACTGGTCACTACATGCTACAACACCCTGCCCTCTACTGGTCACTACATTTACAACACCCTGCCCTTCTACTGGTCACTACATGCTACAACACCCTGCCCTCTACTGGCCACTACATGCTACAACACCCTGCCCTCTACTGGCCACTACATGCTACAAACACCCTGCCCTCTACTGGTCACTACATGCTACAACACCCTGCCCTCTACTGGTCACTACATGCTACAACACCCTGCCCTCTACTGCGCACTACATGTACAACACCCTGCCTTCTACTAGTCACTACATGTTACAACACCCTGCCCTTACTTCACTACATGCTACAACACCCTGCCCTCTACTGGCCACTACATGCTACAACCACCCTGCCCTCTACTGGTCACTACATGCTACAACACCCTGCCCTCTACTGGTCACTACATGCTACAACACCCTACCCTCTACTGGTCACTACATGCTACAACACCCCACAGTAACTCACCCCACAGTAACTCACCCCACAGTAACTCACCCCACATTAACTCACCCCACAGTAACTCACCCCACAGTAACTCACCCCACAGTAACTCACCACACAGTAACTCACCACACAGTAACTCACCACACAGTAAATCACCACACAGGTGGAACTCAGCTCTCAGCCGCAGTGCAGCCATCAAAGTTTAGGTACAAGGGCACAACGGCAGGAGATGAACTGAAGTCTGTAGAGTCTCCAGGAGTTATTTTGAGATTGTGCCTTCATCATCATGATGGGTCCTGCACAGGGTCCTGGACGGGGTCCCTGTGAAGGGTCCTGCACAGGGAAGTTCACTATCACTGAAGGGTCCTGGACGGGGTCCCTGTGAAGGGTCCTGCACAGGGAAGTTCACTATCACTGAAGGGTCCTGG
>NC_036856.1:38887797-38906843 GCF_002910315.2 Salvelinus sp. IW2-2015 | reverse complement strand
GGAAAGCCTTGACTATGTACAGACTTAGTGAGCATAGCCTTGCTATTGAGAAAGGCTGCCGTAGGCAGACCTGGCTCTCAAGGGAAGACAGGCTATGTTCACACTGCCCACAAAATGAGGTGGAAACTGAGCTGCACTTCCTAACCTGCTGCCCAAATTATGACCATGTTAGAGACACATTTTTCCCTCAGATTACACAGATCCACAAAAGAATTCAAAAACAAATCCAATTTTGATAAACTCCCATATCTACTGGGTGAAATACCCCAGTGTGCATCACAGCAGCAAGATGTGTGACCTGCTGTGAAAAGAAAAGGGCAACGAGTGGAACACAAATAGCATTATAAATGTTACCCATATTATGTTGATTTTCCTTTTAGTATTTCAACTATTTTTTACATCATTATAACACTATGTACAGCCATAATATGACATTTGAAATGACTATATTCTTTTGGAACTTGTGTAACATTGATATTAATTTTGTTTATGATCTATTGTACTTGCTTTGGCAATGTAACAGATGATTCTGATACCAATAAAGCCCTTTGGGAGGAGAGAGGAGAGAAGAGAGAGAGAGAGAAAGAGAGAGAGAGCCCATTGATATTCTGAGCGGCGCCCCCATGCAGCATCAAATATATCCCTGCACCTCCTCCTCTACACTAAAGAGCAACAGCTCATCCTGCGGCCACTACCTAATACTGCACATGCTACAACACCTGCCCTCTACTGGTCAGCTACATGCACAACACCCTGCCCTCTACTGCTGTCACTACATGTTACAACCCCTGCCCTCTACTGGTCACTACATGTTACAACACCCTGCCCTCTACTGGTCACTACATGTTACAACACCCTGCCCTCTACTGGTCACTACATGTTACAACACCCTGCCCTCTACTGGTCACTATCATTTACAGCACCCTGCCCTCTACTGGCCACTACATGTTACAACACCCTGCCCTCTACTGGCCACTACATGCTACAACACCCTGCCCTCTACTGGTCACTACATGTTACAGCACCCTGCCCTCTACTGGCCACTACATGTTACAACACCCTGCCCTCTACTGGCCACTACATGCTACAACACCCTGCCCTCTACTGGCCACTACATGTTACAACACCCTGCCCTCTACTGGTCACGACATGCTACAACACCCTGCCCTCTACTGGTCACTACATGTTACAACACCTGCCCTCTACTGGTCATACATGCTACAACACCCTGCCCTCTACTGGCCACTACATGTTACAACACCCTGCCCTCTACTGGTCACTACATGTTACAGCACCCTGCCCTCTACTGGCCACTACAGTTACAACACCCTGCCCTCTACTGGCCACTACATGCTACAACACCCTGCCCTCTACTGGCCACTACATGTTACAACACCCTGCCCTCTACTGGTCACACATGCTACAACACCCTGCCCCTTACTGGTCACTACATGTTACAACACCCTGCCCTCTACTGGTCATTACATGCTACAACACCCTGCCCTCTACTGGCCACTACATGCTACTACACCCTACCCTCTACTGGTCACTACATGCTACAACACCCTGCCCTCTACTGGTCACTACATGCTAACAACACCCTGCCCTCTACTGGCCACTACATGTTACAACACCCTGCCCTCTACTGGTCACTACATGTTACAACACCCTGCCCTCTACTGGTCACTACATGTTACAACACCCTGCCCTCTACTGGTCACTACATGTTACAACACCCTGCCCTCTACTGGTCACTACATGTTACAACACCCTGCCCTCTACTGGCCACTACATGCAAACACCACCTGCCCTTACTGGTCACTAAATGCTACAACACCCTGCCCTCTACTGGTCACTACATGCTACAACACCCTGCCCTCTACTGGTCACTACATGCTACAACACCCTGCCCTCTACTGGTCACTACATGTTACAACACCCTGCCCTCTACTGGTCACTACATGCTACAACACCCTGCCCTCTACTGGCCACTACATGCTACAACACCCTGCCCTCTACTGGCCACTACATGCTACAACACCCTGCCCTCTACTGGTCACTACATGCTACAACACCCTGCCTCTACTGGTCACTACATGCTACAACACCCTGCCCTCTACTTGGTCACTACATGTTACAACACCCTGCCTTCTACTAGTCACTACATGTTACAACACCCTGCCCTCTACTGGTCACTACATGCTACAACACCCTGCCCTCTACTGGCCACTACATGCTACAACACCCTGCCCTCTACTGGTCACTACATGCTACAACACCCTGCCCTCTACTGGTCACTACATGCTACAACACCCTGCCCTCTACTGGTCACTACATGCTACAACACCCTACCCTCTACTGGTCACTACATGCTACAACACCCCACAGTAACTCACCCACAGTAACTCACCCCACAGTAACTCACCCCACATTAACTCACCCCACAGTAACTCACCCCACAGTAACTCACCCCACAGTAACTCACCACACAGTAACTCACCACACAGTAACTCACCACACAGTAAATCACCACACAGGTGGAACTCAGCTCTCAGCCGCAGTGCAGCCATCAAAGTTTTAGGTACAAGGGCACAACGGCAGGAGATGAACTGAAGTCTGTAGAGTCTCCAGGAGTTATTTTAGATTGTGCCTTCATCATCTATGATGGGTTCCTGCACAGGGGTCCTGGACGGGGGTCCCTGTGAAGGGTCCTGCACAGGGAGTTCACTATCACTGAAGGTCCTGGAGGGTCCCGGAAGGGTCCTGTGAAGGTCACCTGCACAGGGAAGTTCACTATCACTGAAGGGTCCTGGACGGGGTCCCTGTGAAGGGTCCTGCACAGGGAAGTTCACTATCACTGAAGGGTCCTGGGGACAACATAGTAATAATCATAATGATAATTATTCCATACTGTAGAGAATTTGGGGGAAAGCTCCGACAGGGACTTGAACCCATTGCCCGGGGACTGGTGACCCCAACACTCTAGCTGCTACACCAAGAGGTCCGAACTGCTTGATCAGGTTGCTAGGTGTTGATTTAAGGTTGCTACAATGCCTTTACAGCCACAGCAATCAACGAGTCAAATGTATTTTATAAAGCCCTTTTGGATCAGGAGATATCACAAAGGCTGTGTTTACGGTACAGAGTCAATGTGCCGGGGGCACTGGTTAGTTGAGGTAGTATATACATGTAGGTAGAGTTAATTAAAGTGACTATGCATAGATAACAACAGAGAGTGGCAGTGGTGTGGAGAGGGGGGGAATGCAAATAGTCTGGTTAGTCATTTGACTAGACTAGTGATTTAGCTCGTCTGGTAGGCTCGTGTCACTGGGCAGCTCGCGGCTGTGCTTTATTCACTATAATAACACTAAAGACCAAATACATTCATTCACTATAATAACACCAAAAACCACAAACGTGGTTTCAGGTTTTCACTTTCAAAATCACAAAATTATAATAGAAAACAACCAAATTGGATGTTCTAAGTCGACAACAATTCTTAAACTACAACTTTTGAGGTCTGGGGAAGAAAGTAATACACAACACCTGTCACGACTCCCGCAGAAATCAGCTCCTTGTTCGGGCGGCGCTCGGCGGTCGACGTCACCGGTCTTCTAGCCATCGCCGCTCCACCTTTCATTTTCCATTTGTTTTGTCTTGTTTTTTCCTCACACCTGTTTTACATCCCCTCATCACTCTATGTTTATATTATTCTCTGTTCCCCCCATGTCTGTGTGTGTAATTGTTCGTTACGCGTCACGTGTGGCGCTTCATGCTGGTTTTTCGCCAGGTCTTGTTTGGAACCCGTGGTATTGTAGCTGTACATTATTTGTGTGACGGCTGCGCTATTCGCTTTTGCCTTTGGGAGTGTCGTTACGCAGTTGCGTCTGACTGTTTTCCTTCTGCCAAATAAAGTGCCTGTTCACGCATCTCTGCTCTCCTGCACCTGACTTCAGTTAACCAGTTGCGCAAACTCCTGACAGAATTACACACCTACCATGGAGTCAGCAGTAGCAGGTGCCCCGGTTGTAGGGGTCGAGGAGCGCGTCAGAGAGCGAGAGAGGGCGATGATCCTGACAACACCGTTCAACAGGAGACACACTAGTAGGTGCTACAGTTGAAGTCGAAAGTTTACATCCACCTTAGCCAAATACATTTAAACTCAGTTTTTTCACAATTCCTGACATTTAATCCTAGTAAACATTTCCTGTCTTAGGTCAGTTAGGATCACCACTTTAATTTTAAGAATGTGGAATTATTTATTTCAGCTTTTATTTCTTTCATCACATTCCCAGTGGGTCAGAAGTTTACATACGCTCAATTAGTATTTGGTAGCATTGCCTTTAAATTGTTGAACTTGGGTCAAACTTTTCAGGTAGCATTCCACAAGCCTCCCACAATAAGTTGGGTGAATTTTGGCACATTCCTCCTGACAGAGCTGGTGTAACTGAGTCAGGTTTGTAGGCCTCCTTGCTCGCACACGCTTTTTCTGCCCACAAATTTTCTATGGGATTGAGGTCAGAATTTTGTGACGGCCACTCAAATACCTTGACTTTGTTGTACTTAAGCCATTTTGCCACAACTTTGGAAGTATGCTTGGGGTCATTGTCCATTTGGAAGACCCATTTGCAACCAAGCTTTAACTTCCTGAATGATGTCTTGAGATGTTGCTTCAATATATCCACATAATTTTCCTGCCTCATGAAGCCATCTATTTTGTGAAGTGCACCAGTCCCTCCTGCAGCAAAGCACCCACAACATTAGGCTGTAGTTCACAGAGCGCGTTGTTAGAGACCTTAGACACCTGTGTTCATTTTTTTTAAGA
Organism: Salvelinus sp. IW2-2015; assembly: GCF_002910315.2. Taxonomy (NCBI): domain Eukaryota; kingdom Metazoa; phylum Chordata; class Actinopteri; order Salmoniformes; family Salmonidae; genus Salvelinus; species Salvelinus sp. IW2-2015. Next base: position 38,902,018 of record NC_036856.1, on the reverse strand, counting down.
CTTAAAGGTAAACAACATGCCATTCCGGTGCACATCAAAGTGCCATCCAGCATCGGGTTTTTGGCATGTCATGCAATAAAATGCAAATTAATTACTTAAAAATCATACAATGTGATTTTCTGGATTTTTGTTTTAGATTCCGTCTCTCATAGTTGAAGTGTACCTATGATAAAAATTACAGACCTCTACATGCTTTGTAAGTAGGAAAACCTGCAAAATCGGCAGTGTATCAAATACTTGTTCTCCCCACTGTATATACAGTTATATACAGTAATATACAGTTATATACAGTTATATACAGTAATATACAGTTATATACAGTAATATACAGTTATATACAGTAATATACAGTTATATACAGTAATATACAGTTATATACAGTTATATACTGTGCATTCAGGAAGTATTCAGAACCCTTGACTTTTTCCACATGTTGTTACTGTTACAGCCTTAGTATAAAATTGATTAAATCGTTTTTTCCCCCTCATCAATCTACACACAATACCCCATAATGGCAAAGAAAAAAACAAGATTTTAGAAATGTATCTTCCTAGAACAGGCTTACTCTACGGTCACAAGACGCAGGCCTCCTTACTGTCCCTAGAATTTCTAAGTAAACAGCTGGAGGCAGGGCTTTCTCCTATTGAGCTCCATTTTTATGGAACGGTCTGCCTATACATGTGAGAGACGCAGACTCTGTCTCAACCTTTAAGTCACTACTGAAGACTCATCTCTTCAGTAGGTCCTATGACTGAGTGTAGTCTGGCCCAGGGGTGTGAAGGTGAAACGGCAAGGCAACGGAGTGATGAACTGCCCTTGCTGTCTCTGCCTGGCCTGCTCTCCTCTCCCTCCACTGGGATTCTCTGCCTCTAACCCTATTACAGGGGCTGAGTCACTGGCTTATTGGAGCTCGTCCATGCCATCCCTGTGAGGGGTACATCACTTGAGTGGGTTGAGTCACAGATGTAATCTTCCGGTCTGGTTTTGCGCCCCCTCGGGCTTGCGCGGTGAAGGAGATCTTCGTGGGCTATACTTCGTGTGATGGGGGAGATCTTTGTGGGCTATACTCAGCCTTGTCTCAGGGTAGTAAGTTGGTGGTCTGTTGATATCCCTCTAGTGGTGGCTATGCTGGGAAAGTGGATGGGGCTATATATTGCCTGGTTTGGGATACCACAGTGCCCCCTCCCCCCCCCCTCCAGTATTTATGCTGCAATAGTCTATGTGCCAGGGGGCTAGGGTCAGTCTGTTATATCTGGTGTAATTCTCCTCTCTTATCTGGTGTCCTGTGTGAATTTATGCTCCCTCTAATTGTCTCTTTCTCTCCCAGAGGACCTGAGCCCTAGGATCATGCCTCAGAACTACCTGGCCTGATGACTCCTTGCTGTCCCCAGTCCACCTGGTTGTGCTGCTGCTCCAGTTTCAACTGTTCTGCCTGCGGCTATGGATCCCTGACCTGTTCACTGGACGTGCTACCTTGTCCCGGACCTGCTGTTTTCGACCTCAATGTTCGGCTATGAAAAGCCAATTGACATTTACTCCTGAGGTACTGACCAGCTGCACCCTCTACAACCCCTGTGATTATTATTTGACCCTGCCGGTCATCTATGAACGTTTGAACATCTTGAAAAACAATCTGGCCTTGATGGCCATGTACTCTTATAATCTCCACCCGGCACAGCCAGAAGAGGAATGGCCACCCCTCAGAGCCTGGTTCCTCTCTAGGTTTCTTCCTAGGTTCCTGCCTTTCTAGGGAGTTTTTCCTAGCCACCGTGCTTCTACATCTGCATTGCTTGCTGTTTTAGGTTGTTTCTGTACAGCACTTTGTGACATCTGATGATGTAAGAAGGGCTATATAAATACATTTGCTTGATCTTAAAGAGATGGTGTGAGATTTTGGCCCATTTTCTACAGTCAGATTAACTCATGGACACCATTTGTGGTGCCGTTTGAAGGAAGTTGAGTTCTGCGAGCCGTTGCTAACTAGCGTCTATGGGAACATGCTTTGCTAGCTGTTCCCATAGAATTCGTCATTGTGCAAATGGTAGTTGGCAATTGCAATTGCACTCACGCTACTTAGGAACTTCTTTCAAACTGCACAGAGACATAAAAATGAGATCATCTGACTCTGGGTCAGTAGAAAATAGATTTAATTGCCAAAATCTTACACCATCCGTTTATTAAAAGTGTGTCTCAAATGTGTAAAATACATATTTTTGAGTAGCAGCAACGATTTAGTAGTGGCGGGGCACCGATGTTAAATTAAGAAAATAGTGGAAACACTGAAGTGTTACTCCTGGGCGATTTTCATCTTTAGGCCACATGTAAGAGTCTCCAAATAAAGACCCATCCCGACCCCAAAACTAGTGTTAGACCCATCCGTACCCCTAAACTAGTGTTAGACCCATCTGTACCCCTAAACTAGTGTTAGACCCATCTGTACCCCTAAATTAGTGTTAGACCCATCCGTACCCCTAAACTAGTGTTAGACCCATCTGTACCCCTAAACTAGTGTTAGACCCACCCGTACCCCTAAACTAGTGTTAGACCCACCCGTACCCCTAAACTAGTGTTAGACCCATCCGTACCCCTAAACTAGTGTTAGACACACCCGTACGCCTAACTAGTGTTAGACACCATCGTACCCCTAAACTAGTGTTAACCATCTGTACCTAAACTAGTGTTAGAACCCATCCACCCCTAAACTAGTGTTAGACCCATCCGTACCCCTAAACTAGTGTTAGACCCATGACGTACCTAACTAGTGTTAGACCATCCGTACCCCTAAACTAGTGTTAGAACCCCATCCGTACCCCTAAACTAGTGTTAGACCCATCCGTACCCCTAAACTAGTGTTAGACCCATCCGTACCCCTAAACTAGTGTTAGACCCATCCGTACCAATAAACTAGTGTTAGACCCATCCGTACCCCTAAACTAGTGTTAGACCCATCCGTACCCCTAAACTAGTGTTATACCCATCTGTACCCCTAAACTAGTTAGACCCATCCGTACCCCTACACCAGTGTTTGTTAATCCTGGTCCCAACACCCTACTCAATTTAAGGAGTGATGAGTTGAATCAGGTGTGCTGGTGTAAGGATAAAATCAACAATGGGCACCCTTTGGGATTGGACAACATGGCCATCTGACAGATCATACATTAATTCCACAAGTCCTTTTTAAAGACATGCTCCGGGTACTTTGGTGAATATTAAAGTATTTTGTAAACCTGGCGCTTTGGGCTGGTTTGTGTCCATTCGTTGCTCCTACATGCAGAATTAGTCTCCCCTAAATTAGCCACAAAATCCCCAGTTTGAAAGAAACTGTTTTCTTCAAACTGTGCCATGTAATTTCCCTACACCCCCTTTTATCCAATGAGATTGCAGGATGAGCCCAACGGCTCAGTGGACACAGCAGAGATGGAGAGCTTTTACCCATGGCAATGACTTGGTGCTCCTATCAGCGCGTGATAAAGCAGGTCATTTTCAGGGAAAACTTTTAGCTCGTGAGCGAGCACTACTTTCAGAACTTTCGGCTATAAAAAGTATACAAGAAGTACCCGATAAACTAACAACGCTTTATTGTGATGGTAACAAAAGTCAATGGAACGTGGAGATGCAGCGATCTGCCACCCACATCTAAGGGGCGGCTGCCAGTGCGATCTTCTTGGCCGCTGCGTTGGCTGTCTTCTGCCCCTTCTTGTTGTGCTTCTTGGCGAAACGCATGTTCTTCATGAACTTCGGGTCGACCTGGAGAAGAACAAGGAAGACAGTAAGTTGCGGAAATATATCACTTTTCATACGTGAACAATACTGAAAGTGTGTTAAATTAAAGGGTGTAAATGCAGTTGGATCAACCTCCTTCGTTAAACATCACAACCAGCAGATATATTTCAACCATTCATTAAAAAAAAAGGACCTCACAGATTAGCTGAATTTCAGACTAACCCCTTATTCCTAAAGAGTCATAACTATCTCCCAGAAGTCATTTGACTCCAACTAAATTCATATCTACCAGAGGAATTGTCTCTTATAGGCTTACGTGAATTAAAGTTTGAGGCAGTCTGACCAATCAAACCAAATGTAAAACACAACGTGGAAACAATTTCAAACATTTTACTGAGTTACACCTCATAAGGAAATCAGTCCATTTAAATAAATTCATTAGGCCCTAATATATGAATTTCACATGACTGGGAATACAGATATTCACATGTTGGTCACAGATACTTTAAAAAAAAGGTGTGGATCCGAAAACCAGTCAGTATCTGGTGTGACCACAACATGCCTCATGCAGCGCGACATTTCCTTCACATAGAATTGATCAGGATGTTGATTGTGGCCTGTGAGAGCTTAGTGATGAGCTTGGATGGTACTATGTTGTTGAAGGGTGAACTATAGTCAATGAACAGCATTCTTACTTAGGTATTCCTCTTGTCCAGGTGGTATAGGGCTGTTGGGGTGGTATGCAAATTGCAGTGGGTGTCGGGTAAGGTGGAGGCGACACCTCCTTTGCATATAGTTATATAGTTGATAAGGCTTTTGATTGTGTCCTGTAGAATGTTGTCCCACTCCTCTTCAATGGCTGTGTGAAGTTGCTGGATATTGGCGGGAACTGGAACAGGCTGTCGTACACGTCGATCCAGAGCATCCCAAACATGCTCAATGGGTGACATGTCTGGTGGGTATGCCGGCCATGGAAGAACTGGGACATTTTCAGCTTCCAGGAATTGTGTACAGATCCTTGTGACATGGGGACGTGTATTATCATGCTGAAACATGAGGTGATGGCAGCGGATGAATGGCACCACAATGGGCCTCAGGATCTCGTCACGGTATCTCTGTACATTCAAATTGCCATTAATAAAATACAATTGTGTTCGTTGTCCGTAGCTCATCCCTGCCCATACCATAACCCCACCATGGGGCACTCTGTTCACAACGTTGACATCAGCAAACTGCTCACACACACACCACACGCTGTCTGCCATCTGTACGGTTGAAACCGGGATTCATCCGTGAAGAGTACACTTCTCCAGCGTGTCAGTGGCCATCGAAGGTGAGCATTTACCCACTGAAGTCGGTTACGACGCCGAACTGCAGTCAGATCAAGACCCTGATGAGGACGACGAGCACGCAGATAAGCTCCCCTGAGACGATTACTGACAGTCTGTGCAAAGATTCTTCAGTTGTGCAAACCCACAGCTTCATCAGCTGTACAGGTGGCTGGTCTCAGACCATTTCGCAGGTGAAGAAGCCGGTTGTGGAGGTCCTGGGCTGGCGTGGTCTGCGGTTGTGTGAGGCCGGTTGGACAACTGCCAAATTCTCCGAAATGATGTTGGAGGAGGCTTATGGTAGAGAAATTAACAGCCAACAGCTCTAATGGATATGCCACAACTGTCAGGTGGATGGATTATCAAAGGAGAAATAATCACGAACAAGGATGTAAACAGATTCGCGCACAATTTGAAGAGAAATAAGCTTTTTGTGTGTATGCAACATTTCTGGGACCTTTTACTTCAGCTCATGAAACATGAGACTAACACTTTGTTGCCTTTATATATGTTTGTTCAGTGTAATAATAAATGTTATATAGACTAATATATAATATACAGTACCAGTCAAAAGTTAAGACGCACCTACTCATTACAGGGTTCTTTAATTTTTATTATGTTCTACATTGTAGAATAATGAAGACATCAAAACTATGAAATAAGACATGGAATTATTTTTTGTAACCTAAAAAGTGTTAAATTGATTTGACTAGATTGTTCAAAGTTGCCAGCCTTTGTCTTGATGACAGCTTAGCACACTCTTGGCATTCTCTCAACCAGCTTCATGAGGTAGTTACCTGGAATGCATTTCAATTAACAGGTGGACCTTGTTAAAGTTAATTTGTGGAATTTCCATCTTAATGTGTTTGAGCCAATCAGTTGTGTTGTGACAAGGTAGGGGTGGTATACAGAAGACAGCCCTATTTGGTAAAAGACCAAGTCCATATTATGGCAAGAACAGCTCAAATAACCAAAGAGAAATGACAGTCCATCAATACTTTAAGACATGAAGGTCAGTCAATTTGGAAAATGTCAAGAATTTTTTAATGCAGTCGCAATTTCCATCAAGTGCTATGATGAAACTGGCTCTCATGAGGACCGCCACAGGAAAGGAAGACTCAGAGTTACCTCTGCTGCAGAGAATAAGTTAATTAGAGTTACCAGCCTCAGAAAAGGCAGCCCAAATAAACACTTCAGAGTTCAAGTAACAGACACATCTCAACATCAACTGTTTAGAGGAGACTGCATGAAATCAGCCTTCATGGTCAAATTGCTGCAAATAAACCACTATTAAAGGACACCAGTAAGAAGAAGAGACTTGGTTGGGCCAAGAAACACGAGCAATGGACATTAGGCCGGTGGAAATCTGTCCTTTGGTCTAATGACTCCAAATTTGACATTTTTGGCTCCAACCGCCGTGTCTTTGTGAGATGCAGAGTAGGTGAACGGATGATCTCCGCATGTGTGGTTCACACCGTGAAGCATGGAGGAGGAGATGTGATGGTGTTCTGCTGGTAACACTGTCTGTGATTTATTTAGAATTCAAAGCACACTGACCCAGCATGGCTACCACAGCATTCCGCTGCCATACGCCATCCCATCTGGTTTGCGCGTAGTGGGATTAGCATTTGTTTTTCAACAGGAAAATGATCCAAAACACACCTCCAGGCTGTGTAAGGGCTATTTGACCAACAAGGAGAGTGATGAGTGCTGCATCAGATTACATGGCCTTCACAATCTCCCGACCTCAACCCAATTGAGATGGTTTGGGATGAGTTGGACAGCAGAGTGAAGGAATAGCAGCCAACAAGTGCTCAGCATATGTGGGAACTCCTTCAAGACTGTAGGAAAAGCATTCCAGGTGAAGCTGGTTGAGAGAATGCCAAGAGTGTGCAAAGCTGTCATCAAGGCAAAGGGTGGCTACTTTGAAGAATCTCAAATACATTTTGATTTGTTTAACATTTCTTTGGTTACTACATGATTCCATATGTGTTATTTCATAGTTTTGATGTCTTCACTATTATTCTACAATGTAGAAAAGAGTAAAAATATATTAGTCCATATATATATAATATAATATAATATATATATAATATCCTGTTATAATATATATATAAAATCACAAGTAGTATTATAAGCATGAAAACAGGAAAGTGGCTCCTACAAATGGAAATTGTGCAATGCATGGTTTAGCCCCCCAGTCATGGCCCAAAGGGCTCTGGGAAGATGTAGGAATATACAGAACGCCGTCCTCACCAAGCCGAGGGCCGGGGACAAAAGCTTGCTCTCCGACGTCGTGGAAAGGGACTGTACGTCACAGCATCGAAGTGCTACGCTCCCATACGCCACAAGGACAGAGCCGTGGGAGAGCAACCTCACAGGATGTCCACGTCACAATTACAACCCCTTGATTTTGATACATTTATATTATTTGAGGCCCCCACATCTGATGTACTACTAATCACATTGATTGATGGATCAGCCAGAAGCAGATCATTACATAGGGCGTCCAGCCACTCTGCCCAGAGATGTTAGAAAATACAAGACCGATATGATTCTTTATATTGTGAATTGTTCAGTCTTTGATACATCCTTGACATTATATCCAGAAAGTCGGATTTCGTAACCTAATGTAACGGATGTGAAATGGCTAGCTAGTTAGCGGGTAGGCGCTAATAGCGTTTCAATCGGTTACGTCACTCGCTTTGAGACCTTGAAGTAGTGGTTCCCCTTGCTCTGCAAGGGCCGCGGCTTTTGTGGAGCGATGGGTAACGATGCTTCGTGGGTGACTGTTGTTGATGTGTGCAGAGGGTCCCTGGTTCGCGCCCGGGTCGGGGCGAGGGGACGGACTAAAGTTATACTGTTACACATACATCCGATAAAGGGCACCGAGCTCTTGACAGAACGGTGCGGGTTTCTCACAAAAACTTAATTTAAAACGTTGTGGTCGTTGTCTTCCAACTTGTTTACAGGTCGTAAATAACTAAAATAGCCTGACGAGCCGAATTAAATGTAAAAGGCTTTGAAAAAAGAATTGCGTACACTCTGGTGGGTACGTTGCCATTTCAGAGATACACTTGTTTTTGTGAGAAGTCTTCGAAAAAGAAAAGGAACTTGTCGTCAATATGAACAGAGACAGTAAAATATGAAAATACGATAACCATCTCTACCATCTCTATACTGTTGTCTATAATTGAGAAGAAAGATGACGAATTCAACGGTAAGCCTGTCAGTTGGCCTTACATTCTCACACAGCCTAACTGACACAATGCTATTATCCAGATTTTAGACAACTTTGTTCTCTGGCCTCCATTGAATTAGTCACCCTAATTTTGACCATCCTACAAGGGTAAAAACTCCAGTAAGTTTCAAATGGATTATGATACAAGACATGAGGTTTGGACCATTGGTTTTCTTAGAGGATTATCTACACAATTAAAATATTATTTTACCTATTGATCAAAATATGACTTTTTTTGATTGGACACCTTACAATACATACCCCTTTCATGGACTCGTATCGGTCTGGTCTGGGCTTCTTGATCCCGTTCCTGTGGGCCTTACGGGCTGTAGACAGACAGGAAAGAGACTGGTACACAAAACTTTTGGGAACCGTTTTGAACAGGGCATCATTAGTTAACTAACTAGCCCATCATCGTCACTCAGCGGTAACCTGGTGTAGCTAACTAGCCCATCATCGTCACTCAGCGGTAACCTGGTGTAGCTAACTAGTACATCATTCGTCACTCAGCGGTAACCTGTGGTAGCTAACCTAGTCCATCACCGTCACTCAGCGTAACCTGGTGTAGCTAACTAGCCATCAGCGTCCTGTCAGCGGTAAACCTGGTGTAGCTATAACTAGTCCATCCATCGTCACTCAGCGGTAACCTGGTGTAGCTAACTAGTCCATCATCGTCCACTCAGCCGGGTAACCTGGTGTAGCTAACTAGTCCATCCATCGTCACTCAGCGGTAACCTGGTTGTAGCTAACTAGTCCATCATCGTCACTCAGCAGGTAACCTGGTGTAGCTAACTAGTCCATCATCGTCACTCAGCCGGTAACCTGGTGTAGCTAACTAGTCACATCATCGTCACTCAGCGTAACCTGGTGTAGCTAACTAGCCATCATCGTCACTCAGCGGTAACCTGGTGTAGCTAACTAGTCCATCATCGTCACTCAGCGGTAACCTGGTGTAGCTAAACTAGCTATCATCGTCACTCAGCGGGTAACCTGGTGTAGTAACCTAGTACATCATCGTCACTCAGCGTAACCTGGTGTAGCTAACTAGATACATCATCGTCACTCAGCGGTAACCTGGTGTAGCTAACTAGTCCATCATCGTCACTCAGCGGTAACCTGGTGTAGCTAACTAGTACATCATCGTCACTCAGCGGTAACCTGGTGTAGCTAACTAGTACATCATCGTCACTCAGCGGTAACCTGGTGTAGCTAAACTCAGTACATCATCGTCACTCAGCGGCTAACCTGGTGTAGCTAACTAGTGCACTCATCGTCACTCAGCGGTAACCTGGTGTAGCTAACTGAGCTCCATCATCGTCACTCAGCGTAACCTGGTGTATGTGCTTAACTAGGTCCATCATCGTCACTCAGCGGTAACCTGGTGTAGCTAACTAGCTGGATAGTTTCACAGTTATCCATTCATTTCTACTTACACTGGTTGTGGGTGGTGTGATTTTTTGACTTTGCCATCTCTGTTCTGTGGAGCTGTTGACGAAAGAAAAATGTGGAATTTAATTGTAAAGTAACTTTTGTACAAAGATCCAACCTGGAACTCACACGTTTCCGTGCTAAATGCCCCCGCTTATAACGCTGTAGTTACCCGGATAAGATACCGGTACAGTAGTTAGCAAGTTTCGAACAAGCCAGAGATCCGAGATGCGTCTGCAAAGATATGAACAACGACATGATTCGCCTTTTAGGAGGTGAATGTTTTAGATAAAAAGTAACACCAGCACTGTCCTTTTCAACAGTGGACTACTTCAGTTTGGTGATATGCAAGCGGCATGGAAAGCCTTCGTTATGCTAGCATGATAAAGCTAGCGACTAGAAAACCCGAGCTATGCGTGGTTAATCATCTAACCGGGAACAAAGTTATCAGATTTAAAGACGACTGTGTTGTAGGTGATATTTTACACTATATGCACACATTCACATTGTATATGAATCTACAACATAGATAGGAGGATTGGTGCAGATTATATGTTGGACTCTGGAGTAAAATTATTTACCTGCCAGACACACAGACGAAAACAGGAAGAGGAAGAAATGACACAGAGTTTCTAAACCCAGAGGCGCAACATCGCAAGACTTCCGAGAACGTTTATGAAGCAGACCAAACAGACCAGTCCGGGGTTTTGGGGTTTGAGATGTCAATGAGAGAAGTGAAAAATTCTTCCTTAGTTGTTAAATTTCTTGAAATCTAAAGCAATAACCTATATTCTAGCTAATGTCTTAAGTAGTTGACCATGTTATTACTCCAACCTTATGAAAGTAACAAACTTACACGTTTACATTTTTGTAAAAAAAATTACTTTATATTGAAGGAGTGTCTTTGATTTGACGGTTTGCACATGCGCAGTTTGGCGCGGGAAGACCGTTAGACCCGATGACGTATTTCTGCGCATGCGCTTAGCTAGCAACGCCACCATGACGTCAGGGATTTCTATTGGAGAAGCAGTTTTTGCATTTCATCATACTTTACTGTCTTTGTATGAACCATCGATTCAAACGAGTATAGACCAGGAAAACTAGAAGACGTTTTAAAGACAACACGTCCCTCTAGTGCAGTGTAGGAGACATTACACAATCTAATTTTCCAACCAGTAAGTGTCGCTGTTAAATTAAGGGGATTTTCTACAGCCACGAATATAACCAGAAAAGTACGGATAGGTCTGTGAGAGGAGCACGTTGTGAATTATTAATTATCGTTATCTGCCAGACCTGACCTCAAAACATGAAGGGTTTTCCTATTTAATCTTTGTAAAACACATTAAACAGGGTAGCTAATAGGGTAGCTAACAGGATAGCTAACAGGGTAGCATTGCTAACTAGCTAGACTGGCATCTCAGGTTGCTAACTATTGACCTCAAAATGTGACATGCAGGGTTTTCCAATTTACTGATGGTGAAGGCCAGGTGTGCAGACAGACACAGACAGGTAGCCTAGAGGCTTTAGAGCGTTGAGCCAGTAACTAAATGGTTGCTGGTTGGAATCCCTGAGCTGACTAGTTGAAAAATCTGTTGATGTGCCCTTGAGCAAGGTATTTAACTGTAATTGCTCCTGTAAATCACTCCGGATAAGAGCATCTGCTAAATGACTAACATATAAATGTAGTCAGTGGTGTGTGTTAAAATAAATGTGTTTCATAATTTTATTTCAATTCGCGAGAGACTGAATGTATCTCACAGGAGAAAGCATCCGAGTGAGCGAAACAGCGCCCCTCTGTCTCTCTACCTGTAGGCCATCTATCTGATGCTGTCTGGTCCGAACGAGTATGACATTGTTGCCGCCGGTAGGCAAGAGAAGCCAGTAAACATGTGGCCTCCCCTGACAAAAAAATAAGTATAAAAAAATGTGCTAAACTGAACGAGCTCAACTGTGAATGGCGCACCAAAAAAAACACACGTGTGCGCACACAGAAATCAGAACCATGGACAGCCACATCATATTTAGCTTACGTTGATTGGACTAAATTGTTTTTGGTATCTTTTCGTTGTAACTGTATTAGACTAAGCATACTGTAGCATACTGTATATAAAATACACGTTCAATACAGAATAACAAGATGCCAACAAACACAGAACATTAATAGTGTAAGTATTGCTTTTGCCTTTGAAGTTGAAATGGTGCTGGAATAGTGGAGGCAGCTCCTGTTTTCTTTGTGACTTGGGCTCCCGAGTGGCGCAGCGGTCTAAGGCACTGCATCTCAGTGCTAGAGGTGTCACTACAGACCCTGGTTTGATTCCAGGCTGTATCACAACCGGCTGTGATTGGGAGTCCCGTAGGGCGGCACAGAATTGCCCCAGCGTCATCCGGGTTAGGGCTTGGCTGGGGTAGGCCGTCATTGTAAATAATAATTTGTTCTAAACTGACTTGCCTAGTTAAATGTGGTTCTATATCACTAGTTTAGTGGTCTGAAAAAATTAACTTGATTGACCATGCTGTAGGTCATGTAACTGTTTGTTACTTACTGTACATGCAATATGGCTTTGTGGACTTCACTGGACAGAGGTTGCTATCTGGTTTTGGACTTCAGTAGACAATGGTTGCTATCTGATTTTGTGATAAAACAAAGGTGTGGTGTAATTTATTCTGCCACCGTGTCTTCTTACTGTCTCGGCCTGTAAGGCCTATATGTTACGGTCGCAAGGAGTACGAGTTAACAGGGTAAACAACAAACAACGCAATTATCACAACAGTTATATTATGGCTTTTCTTTGGGGGGGGGGGGGCTTGTCTTCCCCAGTGATTTTACCCTACTGAATGTAGTAGGCTGAGGCAGACTGATAGTAGACTGAGGCAGACTGATAGTAGACTGAGGCAGACTGATGGTAGACTGAGGCAGACTGATGGTAGACTGAGGCAGACTGATGGTAGACTGAGGCAGACTGATAGTAGACTGAGGCAGACTGATTGTAGACTGAGGCAGACTGATGGTAGACTATGGTAAACTGAGGCAGACTGAGGCAGACTGATAGTAGACTGATAGTAGACTGAGGCAGACAGATAGTAGACTGAGGCAGACTGATTGTAGACTGAAACAGATTGATGGTAGACTGATAGTAGACTGAGGCAGACTGATTGTAGACTGAGGCAGACTGATGGTAGACTGATAGTAGACTGAGGCAGACTGATGGTAGACTGATAGTAGACTGAGGCAGACAGATAGTAGACTGAGGCAGACTGATTGTAGACTGAAACAGATTGATGGTAGACTGAGGCAGACTGATGGTAGACTGAGGCAGACTGATAGTAGACTGAGGCAGACTGATAGTAGACTGAGGCAGACTGAGGCAGACTGATTGTAGACTGAAACAGTCTGATGGTAGACTGACAGATAGTAGACTGATACAGACTGACAGACAGTAGACTCAGACAGACAGTAGCAGTGGCGGTTTTAGCATATACATGTTGGTGGGGCAAAAAATATATATCGTTTTAGATGCATACCAGCAAAGCCACAACAAAACACAGCAGCAAACAATATATGAATTGATCTATATGGTGACAAACGATGCCCACAAACTGTTAGGGCCTACAGTACATAAAGCTGTCCCTACAGCAGAGATTTCTCTTCAGCACTCATCGACAGCCAACCGGCGTACAGGTTGAGATGTCTCCTGTTTCCAGGCCCACCCCTCTCCCCCGTCTCATCGACAGCCAACCGGCGTACAGGGTGAGATGTCTCCTGAAGGTTCGACCTCGGGGCAGTGGTTTCCAGTACCTGGTTGACTGGGAGGGTTATGGCCCGGAGGGGAGGTGCTGGGTCTCCGCTAGGGACATTCTGGACCCAGGCCTCATCTCTGAATTCCAATGCCGGCACCCCGCTCAACCAGGTATGCGTCCAGGTAGGACGCCAGGTGGCGTCCCTAGAGGGGGGTACTTTCACGCCCTGATCTGTTACACCTGTCCTTGTGATTGTCTCCACCCCCCTCCAGGTGTCGCCCATCTTCCCCATTATCCCCAGTGTATTTATACCTGTGTTCTCTGTTTGTCTGTTGCCAGTTCATCTTGTCTGTCAAGTCAACCAGCGTTTTGTTGTCAGCTCCTGCTTTTTCCAGTCTCTCCTTTTTCTCACCCTCCTACTTTTGACCCTTGCCTGTCCTGACTCTGAGCCCGCCTGCCTGACCACTCTGTCTGACCTGACCCTGAGCCTGCCTGTCATCTTGTACCTTTGCCTCACCAGTCTGGATTATTGACCTCTGCCTGCCTTGACCTGTCGTTTGCCTGCCCCTGTTGCTGTAATAAACATTGTTACTTTAACATTGTTAATTCAACACAGTCTGCAACTGGGTCTTACCTGAAACACGATAGTAATCACAGCTTGTTGAGTCCTGTCGTATCTGTATCAACAGTAATCACAGCTTGTTGAGTCCTGTTGTATCTGTAGCAACAGTAATCACAGCTTGTTGAGTCCTGTTGTATCTGT